>NC_089746.1:64939011-64971511 GCF_040412425.1 Macrobrachium rosenbergii | reverse complement strand
AGGGGATATTTGATCCCCCCAGGAGCTAGTACTAAACACACGGCGAAACAGTGAGTCACCTACACTGTTTCGCCGGGTTTAGTACTAGTCCCTGGGGGTCAAATGTATTTCGCCGTGTTTAGTACTAGCTCCTGGGGATCAAATGTCCCTAAATGCATTACGTGTGATGACTGAAATTTCAGTCATTATGCGTAATGACTGATTACTGCCAGAGTTGACTGTAACACACATATATATATATATATATATATATATATATATATATATATATATATATATATATATATGTGTGTGTGTGTGTGTGTGTGTGTGTGTGTGTGTGTGTGTATGTGTGCATTTCTTACCACGGGCCTCTTTCCCATTTTGGAGTGGGTTGTCCCAAAAGGGGTCAAGTTCCTGGTTTCTCGTCAAGTTTTTATGGGCGAGGTCGCTAGCCTCACTCTTTTTACTTGACCCCAGCAAATGCTGATACTGTTTACAATCGGGCGGGGTTCCTTCCCAGACTACTGGTTGCAAGCAGTAGTCTGGAAAGGAACTCAATCCTAGCAATTGTCAGCCCAGCCCAGTTCCTCCCCGCGAGGCGGCCAGTGGCCCCAGTCGCTAACTCGCGGGGACGGTAAGGCCGTGTTTCAGTAGAATCCGTTAGACCCGAGCCGCGTTTGAATTTTGCACCAAGCAGGGGAAGTCGAATGTTTGCTCGTCTGTAGTACTTTGACAGGGTTAAAGCGGAAGGTCAACGAAATTGCGCTGAAGAACGTGTACACTTTTTTATGTATCTTTCCAGGGAATGTTTAAATTTTTTTATGTATTTTTCCAGCCTCCTTTCACTAGCGACAAAGTCATCCAGCATTATAATAATTTCATGTGTTTTTTAGCAAACTACGGTGGGTGTTAATTTTACTGTTGAATCGATTACTTCTTATCAATTACTATGTAAAAAGCAAATTATAGTAAGTGTTAATTTTATTATTGAATGGATTACTTTTTATCAATTACTATGTAAAAAGAATAAGCTCAACAAAAAGAAAAACTCTTTCGTGTGTACCTGTTCTTCTTATCTCTCGTACTGTCCAAAAAAAACTTGCTCTCTCTCCCTGTCGAATGGATTAATTACTCTTTGATTGTTCCCACCAACATCTCTCCCTATATTCCGTTAGCTCTAGGAGGTCAATGTTTCCCCCTGACATGCATTTATTCCCAAAGAGTGAAACTGACAGCCTCCAAGTGCCATGTTTTAAAACGATAACACGAAATGCCCCGGTGTCCATCGAGGTTCTGCAAAATCAATTCCTGTCTGTCAACTTTTCCCACCCAATCTATTCGCTGCGTTTCCTTCCTTCGTTGTTAACTAACATGGCTGTATAACGCATCTATGCTACTATAAGTCGCAATTATGTGTTTACATTTCCTATACAGGGACAATTCTATGTCCTCTTTCCTTCTCTGCAGCTTTTCGCCTGACAGCACACGTTGTGGAGCGCTTGTTTTGACAGCTGTTTTGTCTTCAACAGCAACAAACTCTTATTGTTCTCCTTTTTCAAGACCATTATATTTGACAGACTGGTCATCTGGCACCATAGAACTACGGCCTTAGAACTTACGACATTTTCCTTGTCTGTCATTCGTCGACATCAAACGGGTGTGAGTGTACGCATGCAGATAGTCATTTTCACACGCGCATACTGCCATGTTACGTGTTACCTTATCCCTGAATCCCTTTAATTCATTTCGCTGTAACATAAGTTACATAACATTCACATGCGCAAACACACACACAATATATATATATATATATATATATATATATATATATATATATATATATATATATATATATATATATATATATATACACGTATGTATGTATGTAAGTGTGTTTTGCGTCTGAGGGCCAGTATTTACAGTACAGACGTGTGAGTGCTCTGGCATGCGTGTTTACAATCCATCTGTATAAAAGTGGAACAGTTCTGCCCATTCCGTGCTACAACAAGTTTATTTGAGTTCACGTGTAGAAAAATAAGCAAAAGTCTAAAGTGATCGCTGAGGGAATTGATAAAAAAAAGGCGGCTCGCCGAAGTAGGGGCGATCGGAAAAGCGGTGAAGTGGAGAGCAAAGAGGATTCCCCCTTTTAGGTTTATTTACCATATCCCATCGTCGTATATGAGAGAGAGAGAGAGAGAGAGAGAGAGAGAGAGAGAGAGAGAGAGAGAGAGAGAACGAAGCCACTCTATCCTAATACGTTTTTTTCCTCCTCTCTCTCTCTCTCTCTCTCTCTCTCTCTCTCTCTCTCTCTCTCTCTCTCTCTCTCTCACAAAGACCCTTTTGGAGTTTGGCGGGAAGTGTATATTGGGTCGGGAAGCCTTAGCTTTGACTAGCCCCTGATTGCATTGCGCTGCAGTACGTATGTATGTATTTGCCCGGATGGGTTTTTTCCCTTTTACGTTGCTGCACAAAATCGGGGATGGGAGGCTTGGGAAGCGAAAGCGAAGAGCGACGAAATGTTAAATAAAGGAGGGCGCTGGATTATCCAACGGCCCTCCAAACGAAAATTGCCTCGATCCCACGACTTATTTATCAAAACGGTAGTCTCCTCAGTTCATTGCTTGCTGGGAATCGCTACCGCAATGAAAGACAGGCTCGTAACACCATTCATTCTGTGACAGTGCTTGCAGAGCTATCATCTGGTATACACGCACTGAGAAAAGTACGACAGAAAAGGTTACATCTGAAAGAACGATTATCACAGTGTGCGTATCATACTGCATTATGGCATTTGGTGTAGAAGTTACGTCTACGTTTGTCAGCGGAGGAATACACAGTAGGTTTAAAAAGGCGAAATATTCGTTAAACAAAGAACTATCTCGTTTGTGGGAAGTTTAGATAAATTTTATACAATTCATCTGGGAGTGTATTTCCAGCTATACAACTGTGCATAATTGTGGAACATACCGGTCCATAATTTCCATGTTTTCTGTAGTAATACCTTTATTCGTTGGTTTATATCGGTTTGAAAATCTTAAATTTTTGAAAGAAACTCGAAATCGTGTGATTTCCTTAAATAGGACTGCTGTTTCCTTACACAATTTTACTCTTCAGCAGCCCTTTGTTGGCCGACTCGGTTGAGCTTCAGACTGTCATTCGATGGGCCGGAGTTCAATTCCCGCGGCCGGCTGATAAAGAGTTAGAGGAATTTATTTCTGGTGATAGAAATTCATTTCTCGCTATAATCTGGTTCGGATTCCACAATAAGCTGTAGGTCCCGTTGCTAAGTAACCAACTGGTTCTTAGTCACGTAAAATAAGCCTAATCCTTCGGGCCAGCCCTAGGAGAGCTGTTAATCAGCTCAGTGGTCTGGTAAAACTAAGGTATACTTACTTTTTACTCTTCAGCAAAGAGTATGTAGCAAAGGCTTGTTTTTGCTGACAGATTGAATCAGCATCATTTCAGCTTCAGAGTTTTGTTTTTAAGTGAATGAAGACCAGGGAAGCAATTATAGTTGTTTTAAGACCTACAGAGGATTTCGGGTCTGTCGCTTGTTCACAGATCAGCACGAAAAAATGAAGATTGACAGTGGGTCAGTTATTTTTCAGTTATTTTTAATAATTGTTGCCTCCTTGGTCGGAGGGCAGAGCTGTTGTGGATTTTGGGTCGGTCGCTTGTTCACAGATCAGCACGAAAAAATGAAGATTGACAGTGGGTCAGTTATTTTTAATAATTGTTGCCTCCTTGGTCGGAGGGCAGATCTGTTGTTTCCAGCACTGTTATTTACTCTTCCGAAATTAGTAGACATTTTGTAGTTGAATTATTCATGGCTAACGGCATTTCTCTCTCTGTGTCTATTTCTCTTTCTCTCTCTCTCTTGTCCCGTCTTTTATTCGGGGCTCAGCTGTTAATACCAATCGTATTGATTCTTTCTTCATTATTCCTGAACATTACGGGACCAGTGACCTATGCATTTGTGATTGTTGCTCCCGTTTTCTTATGCTGAAGAATCCAAGCCGAGGGAAGCTTGTCTAAATTTAAGAAGTACACGGTACTTGTTTAACCATCTGTATACTTCTTGTGAGATAAATGACAAATCACACCACTGCTGTACCGAACACTAATCCAATCACACCACTGCTGTACTGACCACTAATCCAATCACACCACTGCTGTACCGACCACTAATCCCTCTACTTAAATTTTTGCCTTGGGTAAAAAAAAATGTGGTTATATGTTTTCAGTACAGTCATTTCTATTCTGAAGTTTTGTTACCGCCAGTCTAGCAAACGTTCTGGATGCCGTTTGTTTGCTTGGCGTTGGAAGCCGTCTGATAAAATATTGACGGAAGCGTGTTCGTCCGACCTGAGAGTCTTCCCATGTCATGTAAGGTGTTGCAGGAGAACTATTTTTTTTTCTGACTAAATAAAGCAATTCAACGCGCGGGCTTGCTCCATTGTTTTTCGTGGGCTGCACATACGTAGGCTATAGGGCCGGGGAAAAAAAGGAATGTGTACAGCGGGGTCGATGTCCATTTATATATCTCTCTTGATAGAAGAGTGGTCGAAGTCGATTGTTTATCGCTGTATCTGTTATTGGCACAGATTCGAATCCAGGTGGGAGTAGGAGCAGTGATCATTTATAATTATTCACCTTTCGTGTTAGTAATTCCCAATATATAGTGAATTCGACATTAAACTATACTTGTGGCTTTTATATATATATATATATATATATATATATATATATATATATATATATATATATATATATACATATATATATAAGTATATACATATATATATATATATATATATATATATATATATATATATATATATATATACTGTATATATATATATATAAGTATATACATATATATAAGTATATATATATATATATATATATATATATATATATATATATATATATATATATATATATATATATATATATATATATATATACATATATATACACACACACACACACACACTCAGCTTTATGCTTCTCATTCACGAGGGTGAAATATACCGATGGACTATGCCACGAAAACGAAGGAAAAAGTCTGGGTCCTTATCCTGAGCGAGACAGGCGATTTAATCAGTCCAATCAGTTCAAATCCACCGAGCCTGTGTTGCCCGAATAAGTGAATTATGAGCCTGGCATTTGGTTGACTGCGGTGGGTAGCAGCAGGGATACAGAAATACATGGCACTTAAACCCCCATCCCAAAACTCCTGAATTTTGGAGTAATTCTACTTTGAGGAACCAATTAAATATATATACATATATATATATATATATATATATATATATATATATATATATATATATATATATATATACATATACATACATACTGTATCTATATTTGTGTGTGTTCGTACTTTGAGAATAAATATTTCTATTTTTATAACAATGTGTCTGAAAGACCACTCTTTAGACCTAAGACATCGAGTACACTGCTGCCCACGGGAAACCAGATATCGTTGATAATTAGAGAGAAAACATCGAGTGAAGAGGAACGTTTCTGTGGCGACGTTTTCCCAGAGGCCAAGGAAAATAGTGCGGCGCGGGCTGGAGTCGACCCCGGAGCCGAGTTGAATTAAATACAGTCTCTTTCTAAAGTTACCTTATCGGGAGTGCGGAGTGTAAACAATAGAAAAGTAGAGACGAAAAAGAGCCCAGACAAAAGAGGTTAGGGGACTCGCTTAGTGTCAATAAAGGGAGCGTCAACAGGATCCCGGTTCCCTAGGGAATCTCCCGGGTAACTCAATTTATCTTCGCGCTCTTAGACAGAGTAAGGAGAGAGGCCTTTCTGTGACATTATATCTTGAAAAATTCTCTTTCTTAGTCAGAGTTCTTTGTCACTTTGGAACACACGCTCTCTCTCTCTCTCTCTCTCTCTCTCTCTCTCTCTCTCTCTCTCTCTCTCTCTCGTTGTTTCTTGATTATCAGAGCCACAAGTAAATTATTATCTGAGTAAAGGCAGATAACCATTTCCTTGGTAACTCTGATTATCTGAGTAAACGCAGATGACCATTTCCTAGGTAACTATCAAACAGTAATTACAAACTAAATCTGCATAGGAATACGTAGCTAAAATTGACGAGAAAAAATGGTCACACAAACACACCAAGACTCTATGTATTCCTTTTTCTGAAGCACTGCGATTTCCTAATCCGGTGACATAGAGTATGTCCAGTCCAGTAGTTGGCAGTTTTTGTTTTTGTCTTGAGTAATTAAACGTTCATTTCTGACGTAAATTTGGCTAATCATCACGACCACATCTCTTACAATGATGGGAAGCCTGCCTCCTGTCCTAGGCCGGAGTGAAGTACGTCAAGACTTTCTAACCCCTGTCCAAGACCAGATGAGGTCAGGAAGGCTGCGTTAATGTGCGTCGCTACTTTTCCCTAATTTTCCCACTGGGACCTCCCCTATTATTATTAGAATATATAGAGGGTATCGCACTGAGTTACCTAGAATTTCCAAGGGATCTGAATATCAAATAAGCTAAAATCCTATCACAAACTACCAGGAAAAAATATTTCACCAGGTTTAGAGCTTGGGGTGGTATTATAATACTTGCCAAGCTTTTTTTAAACAAGAGTTTAAGAACAGAAAGTACGTGAAGTGTATGTATGGCAGCAAAGACCAAAGACACAATTGGGATAGAGCTTTGAATTGGCATGTTAGCGTAGGGGTACAGTTGGAGAATACCAGTTATCTCTTACAGTTTCACATCGAGACAATGCACTGGTCAATGATCTGTTTGGAAGCTGCATTTCTGTTGCAAAGTGGGCGGCGGCACTGAACTAAATTGAGGAATACTACTGAGTCAATTACATTTGTGGTTGCTGATTTAAATTGATTTAAAGGGACTGGAAAGATTTATTTCTTTCATCACTATCTCAGACCACTACAGTCTCTCTTGAACCGAATACCATTCGATAGCGCAGCTGTAAAGAAAATAGAAAAACAAAAGGGATGACCAGAGCAGTCCTTCCGTAGCCCTTCAAGCGTGCCTCTCGTATGACAATGACATCAAGAAATTCCAGCACGTTTAAACTTTTTCCATTGAATCATCTCCTGTCCCCAGACCAGGGTGGTGGGGGGAAGTGGCAAAGCGAAGGAGAAGGACTGCAAGTTGCCTTTGATACAAAATGAATTCAAATGAGATTTTATTCGTATATTTTTTCAGAAGCTCTGTTCTTCTTCGAAAAGAGGCTTATACTCGGCGCGCCCATACATTGCTACAACAGTTAAGTGAAATTTGGTGTATTTTTTTAAGATTGTTTTGCTTTTGTCTTGGTAATTTTAATTCTGTCTTTGAATTTACCTTCTGAGATGAATTGAATAGAATAAAAATTTCATTCAATTCATCTAAGAGGGGTAAATTAAATTACCAAGACACACCTTTTTATAGATCGCTGCCACTAAACTTTTCAAGAATAATTCGAATCTAGAAAGTTTCCCTGTTAATCGTGTTTCATTACCATGAAGAAACGAGAAAGAGCGAACTCCAATTTCTATAGTGATTCTAGAATATTTGCAATACTAAAATTAATCTAGATAATTTTGACTTTATGATACACTTTCAGTGCAACACCCCATTTAATATATGACCATGTTAAGAACTGGGAAAGTAAGGCTAGAAGTTGAAGTCTGTACAATACTTTGAAGATATTTATTTCTATTTCAATATATTTAAGGGCTGGAAAAGAACAACATTTACTAACTAGAAGGAAAAACATAATGAAATAATAATTCTTAGCTTAACTCATACATTTTGTACCCCAGTATGTTGTTTATGATTTAAATGAGAATTACTTCAGTAGAACCATGTTAGTAATGAAAGATATATCTGTCATGACATTTTTTTTAAAGAGAACGAACCAAGTTTCTTGACGTGTTTCGTGCGAATCACTTACTGGCCATTGGCAGGCTTACCATACTTGACAAAAGTGGGATGCAACTTCCCGTAACCCGAGTAATGGTTTATCCCTTTATATTCTTGAGTTCTGTAGTATCTATTTAGCATCAACAATGAATAGAGAGAGAGAGAATGGAAGCTCCAGAAACCTATTTCTTAGAGTACAAAACACAGTAAATTAATATCTTTTTAGAATATAGACAATGATGTCATTATGATATCGGAGGTATCAGCAATTACTGAAAATACGGTATATTACTATTTTTCTACAGAGCAGTCTCTTAGATTCTGACGCCTACAATATCGATCCGGAGACCTCTCCCCGCCCCCCATAAAGACTGTAAGTAAAACTGTGTACCATAATGACTTCATAATGAGGTTATTAGGGGCGGCAAAAGTTTTCAAAACAACTCTGCGTGTTTTATAGACGATGATGTTGGGTCAATCATCCAAGAGGACCTTTTTCTTTTTATCTTAAACTCAGACATCTCTCCAAAATTGTCATTAAAACTGTTGGATTTGTCGATGAGTCATTATGTTCATTACCGGCACACGCAAACCTTAAAGGTGAGCTTTAATGATAAAATAACCAATTTAAACTTCAAAAATTTGTTGAGAAAGGGAATTGGACTTTTAGATATCAATAAAGTGCAAACGTTCAGGTGTTACCATTTTTTTTTTTAGCACACAAGACAAGCCCCATGCACTATATTCTTGCATGTTGCTTTTTGTGGCTTCTTGTGTGATACTGACGGTTTACTAGAACCACAGACAGTAGTATCTGAGATGACTGCTATCTTTTGGAACTTTTCAGAACAGAAAGTGATCTACGATTCTACTGATCCACCAAACACACTGAGATGCAAATCTAAAAGGTGAGTAGTTGTATTAAGGTAGTTTAACCAGACCACTGAGCTGACTGACTATCAGCTCTCACAGGGCTGGCCCGAAGGATCTGGATGAGATGACAGGTCTAGGCTAGAAGCCTAGCACTGGGACCAAATAGTTCATTCGATATAGTGATGAATGACTGAAAACGAAATTAAAAACTGCGCAAAGGCACACGTTCTCATACTGGAACACACTCACACAGTAAATACATACATACTCGCGTTTCCATATATATTCACTAAAAAGGTATATTAAAATTTAAAATAAATTTATTAAAATTTAAAAATTTAGTTGTTTTAAAATTCATTAACCGAGTTTTTCTCTCTCCCAAAATCGAACGAACGTAACTTGTTGCTACTCACGAGATGGCATCTTAGGGAAAAACGGTCGTAAAAATCCACAGAACTTTTCGAGTTCTCCGATAAAATCGCGACAAACGCAGCCAGACGAATACATCGAACAGAATGCGTAATCATAATTTAGCGGGAAAACTGTCGTTCTTTTCACTTCCCTTTTCCGCGGAACGTGGCGGTAAATTGCCTTCCACTTGATGATATGAACGCAAGAACCCAAGGAAGGTAATCAGTTTATAAATATGTTTGTTATAGGTTGTCCAATAACCGTTTCGTAAAGATTTCACTGAAAATACTTAAAAAAAAGTCTAATGAAAGTTTCATCAGATCGGTATTAATATACATGAGTTTTGTTGAAACCTGATTGCACGCTATCTAGGTGAATTCACTCTCTTAACAGTGAATACGGAACTTCAAATTCACTTCCATTTTGTTAAAAATGACCTCTCAGTGCAGTATTTTATATCTGTTTAATATAAATATGAGTTCGTATCAAAAACTATAAACATTTTAAAGAACACTAAAAGCAAAATGAAGTAATACATTAATGTTTTACTCTTTTTAAACAAAAACTTGGGACATACTAATTAGTGGAATCGGACTAGTGGAATGAATGACATCGTCTTCAAGAGCAAGAGCCCGTGCCCGAGCTTTTCATTTCACATTTTATAGTTACAAAGACATTAAATTGTTTAAGATAAAACAATCTGATTGTATTCCAAGCTCTCCAGTCGCTCTCCCAGCAACCAAACGTACCCAAATGGTGATCCGCCGTATTGGGACATTGACTCGGCAGAACGATGGAAGTTGAATTGGAGCAGGAATCATTCTGACTCAGTTTTGCTTTGCTGTAAACGAAATAAAGTAGGGCTTCTTTACTTCTTTCTTTCTTTCTCAGAAAGAATACAGGAAGATTTAAAAAAAAAAAAAAAACTTTTATATCCAGCTAGGTACCCAAGTTCATCGAAAATGCAAAACAGCAGTGCAAGACCACTCATACTTTTTTTTTTTTTTCAGTTTTTTAACGTGCTTTTTTCCCATTTTTATATGGGGTAAGCACGATGTCTTCTTTTGAAGGACTTTCATTTGGCGGTGGAGTAGGCCGTAGCCTCGATCGGCTGCCCTGCCTGTCATCGCTTAGACACCGGTAACGAATGTGTACACGTATTGTACCAAATCCCCAGATCCCTTTCTCCCAGCAGCGAGGAGTACTGGGCGGGTAGGTCGACAGTTCGAGACGTGTAAGGTGTCTGTTATGTTTTTAGAGGATGTTGGAGTGGCTTTGTTTATGTGTGTATTAGTCTGTAACATCCATTTGCTTTCAGCAAACCTATCCGTTGATTACATACGTAATCCCGGGGTGTCTACACGGATAGCAAAGTTTCCGCCTTCTCTGACTGGTCGGTTGCGGATTGAACCCCGAGGTTGCTGCTTCTACCAACCGAGCCATCGAGGCTCCTGCAAGACCACTGATACTGACTGTTCAAAATTCGTAAACAGCAAATAATTCCCTCTTCTGGAGTGAATGAAGACACACTGATAAACTAGAAAAAGAAAATGATCTGAAGCATTTACTTATATAAAAGTTTCGATTTCATATCATATAAATAATTATATACTATTAATAAACCGCTATGACACAGAATAAAATGTATAACCGCTATGGCACAGAATAAAATGTACGTTTAAAAGCAAGCACCCAACTCGCGTTCAGACCATCCATCATATCTTCGACCAGGCCAAAAAGGCTCATATATACAGAAAAGTACGTTACCATAGGCCTACAATATACATTTGAAGAGAATGTGAGAGGTGAGTCTGTTACTATCGCGTTGCATTATTACAGACATATATCTGTGAAAGATCTCTGGAATAATTTCCTAGCTGGATGTCCATCACATCCAGACATGCCACCCACACAGTCTTGAAACCGCAGGGGCAGCTGATACTTCGACGTTGATCAATTAGAGAAATCTCTTTTGGTCGAGTGAGGGTTCTTACACAAGGATGTTTATATCAATGTAGATAACTATACCAATTTGAACGGTTGGGTTCGTCCAAGTCCCCGATTAAATATCTTGACTTGTATCGCTGCACAACTTGGAATATTCACCAGTTAGGACCAAGGGATACATTGTGACATACAGTATATTTCCATACAAAACAGTAAATGAAGTGTCCTTATAACTGTAAGTGACATTGATGCATGTTAAATCATTACCTTTCTGGAAAATAAATAAACACGAGTTATAATATAAGCTTTTGATTCTCCTCACCTCAAAATATTGTCATTCGGATCTCCCAAAAAGAATGCAATTTCAGCCTGCAAGGACACTCGGTGAGTAATTCATCACTTGTGGCTCCTATATCCTCTTATTCCCTAATGTTTTCGAAATAATGCCATGGTTAAAGGGAAGGAAGTGGTAAACACTCAACGCGAGCTTCAGAACCGGATGAAAATCGATAAGGAAAATGAAAAAGATAGACTTTCAGTAAAACGAAGATGGCGAAGTGCAAACAAGTAACATGACCAAATGAAAAAAAAACTCTTTCAAAGACGAGAAATTACCGAGTATGGGAATATTAGAGCAAGCACACCCAAGTGATCTATCTACACAGGGAGCGGCTGATAATTCCCTGCCGAAAATTCCGGATAGAATTTCAGTCTTAGACCCCTACCTAAATCATGTGCTTCGTATGAAAAGATTTCGCGCAAGGCTTGAGAAATTTGCATAATGAGGTTCGATCGTAAGTTTTTATCAATATTCCCCGGACTACATTCTTTCTACGCAACGTGAAAATTTCCGCTTCTTTAGCTATTTATTCATTGATTTATCTTCTTATCTAATCCACTGCCTCACTTAGGGGGGGGGGGGAAAGCACCCAAGACTTACTGAAGATCCAGCTTTCTCTTTCTCTCTCCTTCGCGTCATCTCGTCTCTCTCGCCGGGTCTCTTTCACCCTCTCATCTGTTCTCTTTGCTTATATTCCCCTGGACCACTTAGCCCGGAATTAGTATTCGCCGTGCCTGGGAGCCCCGCCATGAACAGGATCCAATCGAGTTAGCAGCCCTTTGAAACTCCAAAGTCAAATTACGACACAAGGAGCTAACAACATGCATTACCCAATCTTCATATCGTCGTCCTTTTCTTCTTCTGCTCTCTCTCTCTCTCTCTTTATCTCCTTCTCCTTATCTGTAGCGAAAAGTTAGAGGAGGCGGAGGACGAAACAAGATCTATTTGTCGTCCTCATTTTACGGAGTAAGTGGAATTTTTCCCGGTATGAAATTTCAAGGTAATTTGGAGTCAAAGGCGACCACCCGGCGGTTTCTTTTCCACGTGATAACTATTCCTTTACGAGTGAAAGTTGCAACGACTTTTTCTCTCTGGCAACTTAGGGAGGATGAATTTCAATGAAGATTCTGTCTGAATGATTTAAAAGGAAAAGAAAAAATCTTTCCAAGTTCAGGGAGGGAGAGAGAGAGAGAGAGAGAGAGAGAGAGAGAGAGAGAGAGAGAGAGAGAGAGAGATAACATTCAAGCGCATAAACGAGCAATACTTTTTTTTTTTTACTATTTACACAATTCTGATATCTTCGTAACAGAAACGTTATTAACTGCTACGGAAACAAGAAGATATTTATGAATAAATATTAGAGTTGAGACAAGCTATCTCTCTCTCTCTCTCTCTCTCTCTCTCTCTATATATATATATATATATATATATATATATACATGTATGTATATATGTTCTATATATATATATATATATATATATATATATATATATATATATATAATATATATATATGTATTATGTACGTACGTTCCTCCGTGAATAAGCACTCTGAACAGCATACACAAATGCACAGTATATATTTCTTTTTCCTATGGCAAGAAGGTCCACATACGAGTCTCCATCTCATAACTGATTTGATTATCATCATATCGACATTCTCCTGACAGCATTTCTGCGATTGGCGTCTCGAGCGATTTCCAAAAGTCTCGCAGAGAGGACCACTGCGCACCCGCACCTTGTCAGCGGGTGCTTGAGTACAACAGATATTCAATCGTCCTCCGGACAGCTAATGAACTTTAATGCGCGCCGTTAGTGAAATCCCCTCGGGACCTAACTGATACTCGTTGGAGACGCGCAAATCTTGTTTACAAGATGCAAATAAATTGCGTGATCACACTCCCACATCGATTGGCGTCTTCGTCGAATGTCCGCCGATATTCAGCGGAACCCATCTGCTGAAATTTGGGAGTGAATTCCTGTGACTAAGACACACGATATCAAGAGAAATGAAACGGGTACAAAATTGATTTTGTCTTTTCCGAAGTTAGTGTTCTGAATTTGCTAGATTCCTTTTCTCATTTGATATTCTGATTTTGCAAAAACTTACCATTCATTTTTCCTCTCGTATCATTTGTACTGATCACAATTTTATATATTCATTATGATGGATGTGCTTGTTATGACTGATGAGATTCAAATACCTTCACTGGTGAGATTATCATTTTGTTTGAATCTGCACTTTTACTGTCAATATTTTTATGATTTTATCTTTTGGTTACATACGTTTACATTATATATATATATATATATATATATATATATATATATATATATATATATATATATATATATATATATATATGTGTGTGTGTAATTCTAATAGCCACAATGCCCTCTTAACTTCTCGAAATATCCAAAAATGCGCGAAGAATTGAAAGTTAAGAGGGCATTGTGGCTATTAGAATTACATATGAGTCTGGTAAAAGTGACCACTAGATTCTATATATATATATACTGTATATATATATATATATATATATATATATATATATATATATATATATATATATATATATATATATATATATACATACATATATATATATAGGGAAGTGGGGGAGAAGAATGAAAATAGTGAGTAGCAGGATGAGGAAATAAGATTAGTGAAAGGATCATTTTAAGCGCAGTTGCAGGACAGAAGGGAGTACTGTACGCAGGAGTACAAGAGGATCCATAAGGTAGTCCGGAAGAAGGTAAGAGAGAGAAATAAAAAGTCAAGGAAAATAAAAAAGCTGTTTTACGAAGGAGGAAATGAAGAGAGAATGGTTTACGAGCAAATGGATCTCATGATAAATGATGCAAATGCAGATATACGTTGTCTGGAGAGAATGCAGTCTTTGGTCAATGAGGTGAACATTTTGTGATTTAAGTGTTTGTTGTGAAATTGTGATAGACAAGTTTTGGAAAAAGGATCAAAAATTGAATGTGGCACACATATGCCTAAAAAAAAGCTTGTAGAACTGATGGATTGTTAGAAGGACGATGTGGAGGGGGAAGGAAAACTGTTGAGAATGATGAAAAGTTTCATGACAGAATTGAAACATGTGTCAGAATCTTTAGGCTGGAGCGTGAATCGTTTGGTGTAAAAATGGCGCAGAAACAAGGGTATGTTTTTTTTATGAGGCTGTTTTATATCTTTATATAAAAAAATAAGTATACCTTAGTTTAACCAGACCACTGAGCTGATTAACTAGCCGAGTACGATATCGACCAGTCCAACGAGGAACTTTTATATCTTTATAGATGGAGTGATTCGAGAAGTCAGGGAAAAGGACGGTAGATGCAGATGCAAAGTTGTAGGATTAAAAGATGGGCTGTGAATGGAATGTGGAAATGGTTATGTTTGCAGATGATGCTATAACTGATTTGGTGCGAAGAGTAGGTGAAGCAAGAGCTAAAGAAGGATGTGCACAAAAGATCCGGAAGAAACTCGAGGTGTCTATGGACGCCAGGGTGGAAATGAGTGAATGGATTCTTGAATTAGTTTTCCACCATGAAAGCGAAGTGTGGCTGTTGGATATGAATGAGAGAAACTAAAGATGAATTATTTACATAATATTTGTGGTACAATGAGAAACGAAAGGATGAGGAATATGGTTAGTGTATCCGGGAGGATGGATCAGAGTTTTTCGAGATTGTTTAGCCACATGGAAATAACGGAGGAAAATAAGTTGGTGGAAAGGGAAAAGGAATATCTAGATTGGGATGATTAGATGGACTGAATGGGCCACTAAAGGGGAGGGCACTCAACACCCAAGAAGTGAGAAATTGCGTGCAAGATCCAGATGAATAGCGCAGCTTGTGCGTAGGGGTACGACGTGCTACAGGTGAGCATTTTGTGTAAATATATAAAAGGACTAGTGTTGTGGTAGAATTCTGCAAGGGGGATTCGTCCACGATTCAGCACGCTGAATGTGAATTTGGTCAGTGATCAATGACTTTCTTTTTAGGTAATTACCCGCTGTTAAGGGAATGGCTTAATGCTGAAATGTATATATATATATATATATATATATATATATATATATATATATATATATATATATATATATATATATATATATATATATATATACCATACAAGACTCACTTCACAAAACCTTCGTCAATTGAGAAATGTAACGAATTCAATCATGTACATTTTTTAAAACATCTATAAGCCCTCAATCTAAAGTAATCTTAATTATTCACCAGTTCATCACGAGGCAGACTGTAAAACATATTCTCTCTCTCTCTCTCTCTCTTTCCCAGCTCTCTCTCTCTCTCTTTCCCATCTCTCTCTCTCTCTCTCTTTCCCAAGGCAAGTCCCTCGTATTAGCTGCTCGTGTCCAGGTGGAAGTTAAAAACTGATGGTAGATTGCGTCGAAAAAGCCGATAATTTGCCGGATTCTGAAGGTAATCCTTTTGTTCAATCCTTTCAGAGCCGAATCCCGAGGTGATTCGTAGTCTCTCCACCAGATGGCAATGGCAGTCGTGAAATAAAGTAAATCATGGTGTTATCTGCCCTTTTGACTCTGCGATATTGTCCTCACCTCACTGAACTTTGCCTCCTATCTCGCGGAGGGGAAATTCAGGGCCTATTCTAAAGACGTTCCTGATACCTGTGAGTTGAAGGTTCCATAGATCTCTCGCCCCATATGAGCTGATATTTAAAGGGGGAGTAAAGAACCCTAGCACAAAAGCGAACGGCATTTTTGCATAGTCTATTGCGCCCGAAATCATCGCGATTATCACCTGGAACGATTTATAATTACGACCGCCGTTAGCTGCGGCGATACGCACTTATTTCAGCGAACCGTATTTTCTTTCCTGCGCTCTTTATGAAGGGCAATATGAATCGGAGTGGTTAAAGCGACAACAAAATTAATTTACACCTTTCGGCACATTTTACATTCGGATCGCCGAAATATTCTTGGGAACGTGAATGACAAGAAAAACAACAGAACGATACGAAAAACAACAGCGTTTTCGTTGCGTATACACAGCACATTTTCCAGTAAGACGCGAAGGGCTTTAGAGATACAGCACTGTGAATCGAGCCGTATTTATAGAACGTTCTTCATGGAAACAAAAAAAAGAGGAGAAAGACGAGAATAAAGACGCCCATTCGGTGGAATGCCCGATGAGTAACAAGAGAACGACCTCCCCTTTTTCCTCAGCGAGTCTTTGTCCTCGCTACGCGTAGCTTAGCTTAATACTCCCATTAACCCAATAACCGGTGTGTGGAAAAGAGAGCTTTATGAAGAGGGGGGGATTTTATCCTGAGACCATAAACAGCTGAGGCTTTTCCCCGGCTTCCTTTGTCATAGGAAGGTCTAGTTTTATGTGGAAGTTGTATTTTTACTGTAAGCCTCTTATCCGCAGTACGTACGGTAATGAGATATTGTCCTCCGGGTCCTGAGTAAATAAGGCATTGTTCAGAATAGGTCTACAACGACGTGTTTTTGTTTCCAGCCTACTCGAAGGGGATTATGAATAGTTCATAATGGGTTGGGCACCCTCACGACAAAATTATATTTGCTCGCCAATTAAGAACTTTAGATTTGCATTTTTGTTGGCAGTTGCAGTCGGAAATGGAAGTGAATTTTAGGTTGTAGTCGCAAAGTTTCTCAGGACGATAATCAAATAAGACTTAATAACAGTTTGCAATGTTGTAAGAGTAGAGTTTTAGTATTTGTAAATACATATTCAGGACTGAGATACATAGACAGGTGGCATCAAAAAGTATACTTTCTCATCTGGATAATATTTCCATTGATTAAGCAAGAACTCTAAATTTGAGCAATAAATTAAGGAAATTACAGGAATAGTGACGTCGTTAAGGGAAGCTTCAACAGCCGCTGTCAGCATAAAGAGGGAAATAGGAAGACTTGACTTAGAAGGATGATTCTTATTGGATCTCCGTATTGTTTGTTTAAATGAAAGGCTTATTGTTACCGTTACACTATAGATCCCAGAGGGCATTGAAGCCCCCACAAAAGAAAAAATTAAAACAAAAATACAGAGTCGCGTATCTTTCTTTACCTCGGGAATAATGGACTTTCGACGCTTCGAAGAAAAGCTTAATGAAGAACTCGTTATGGCAATTCAATTTGGTGTTCATTTGCCGAGGAGGAATATTCATCAGGACGTATGCGGCTTGAAATTTTCCTTCTCTGTCAGTGGGTCTTCTCAGGAATCTTTTTTCACGTTAGATTTACAAATCAAGATACGTTGATTTGAAGATCTTTTCGAACAATCCAAGATATCTAGAATGTAGTGTGTCATATCAAAAGAATCGGTAGCTTTTTTTAAGTATTTGTATTCTGTTAAAATAGTACGAAAAGATCCCGCCATTATTTTGAGAGTTGCGAGGGATCACTGGAATATTACTCTGATGATTTGATCGTAAACTGTTGGGCTTGAGTTTTTTTTTTTTAAACCGCTCCCATGAAGTGTTTGTGGTTTGCCAAAAGAATCCAGGGGATGTCTTTAAAAACGAATGTTTGTCTGCATTTCGAGAAAAAACGAAATGAAAGTGGAGGTAAGATTCAATGTATCATCAGTAGTTTCATATTTGTTTTAACTCTGGAATGTGGTAGGAGCTTTGCTCAGGTACCACCTTCAACCAGAGATATCGCGTCCTCTGAGAAAATGAATATGAGGAACTTAGAATAATTACTGTAATGAGCAGCTCTTTTGTTGCTTGAATTTTACGAAACAGAAGAAGAAGAAGAAGAAGAAGAAGAAGAAGAAGAAGAAGAAGAAGAAGAAGAAGAAGTAGTCCTTATTCTGAACAATTTTTCCCAAGGTATTTACGGTTGGAAGTGGGAGTTCAGGCGAGTCTCGCTAGCTCCACGCTGTGCTTTTAACGTTTATTTTCCCTACCATCAAGTAAAGCATCGTCGATTCTATTTTTCCATCGGCTATTCATGGCCTTGCGAGGCATTTTCGAAATTTTATTATGTTAGGCAGGGCAGCCGATCGAGGCTATACGGTCTACCCCAACGCCAAATCAAAGTCCTTCAAAAAGAAGGCATCGTGCTTACCCCATATAAAAAATAGGAAAAAGCACGTTAAACGAAGAAGAAGAATTCTTACTAATTATTATTATTCTTATAGAGTCAACAGGCTAAACAGAGTCCTTGAGGAGCCTAGAGAGATCGTATTAAATACGAGTGAAAATAATGCAGTACTGGAAACCTCTACCTGATATCGTGTTCTGCAGCCCGAGAGTCTACCGTTTCCCAGACTGAGTCTTGGGGCAGCCCCTGAGTCTACCGTTTCCCAGACTGAGTCTTGGGGCAGCCCGTGAGTCTACCGTTTCCCAGACTGAGTCTTGGGGTTAAGTGGACGCGTCATCATCGCCGGCCGACCTCTCTCGTAAAAGGACAGGCCTATTCTAAAGTACTTGCAGAATGAAGCCAGTGGAGATTTAAATGTCATGCATGTGAAACGGCTGTTAACGCCATTTGGAAAACAGATCTCAGCGCTCCTGTTATCGTACGTAATCCACAGAGATTTCAATACTAAAGCGAATGAAAATTAAGCCTAGAGAGATTCGAGGCTCTGTTCCATGTTTGTGTATTCGTTGGTTGTCATTAAAGTGAGGCGACCTCTTCCAGATCAAAGGTTGTTCAAGGTTTTAGAGAGAGAGAGAGAGAGAGAGAGAGAGAGAGAGAGAGAGAGAGAGAGAGAGAGAGAGAGAGAGAGAGAGAGAGAGAGAGAGAGCAAGCAGCATAACCTTTATGCTGCGGCAATGTTTTCATGGGCCACTGTCATTAGGTCGAAAAAACTTTTTATGGCGTCGAAAAAAATATACGTTTTCCATTTCCAATCCTAATGCTTCACTGGGTCTCAGTGTTTCATGGTCATATTACATTATAAAAATGACGGCCATTTTAGGTAATGACGTTATAGCCGAAATCTTACGAACAGTTAAACGCCAATATCCATATCTGTCATAAGTAACAGCGATGCCATTCATCGAAATCACAGTTCTACGACAATATCCATTATTACTGATATTACTGGCAGGATTCCCATTCAGAGGAAATGTATTACCGTTAAAATGACACAGGGCCCTGTAGCTAATGTTATAATGTTACGCTATGTTAATTTATGCAATTACGGTCAGGGGGTACTCTAGGGCACTTACGTTCTTCCACTGTAGGCCTTTTGATTATGTCATCTAAATATACAAACACGCTATGCCCTAATAGCTAAGCTAGTACGGACATCATAACACGTGAAAAATGGTCAGGGGCATTCTATACCCCAAAAGGGAGGTCATTATATTCAAACGATTGATCATTTGCTATAAAGGCCGCCTTTTCTCTGCTACTCTCATCTATAGGTATTTGATGATGACCGGACTTTAAATCCAAAGTGGTGAATTGATTATGATTATGAAATTGAGGTCACGAAGACTAAGCGCCGGAACCCATCAGGATTATTCAGCGCAGCGATGAAGATGAAACGTATAAATTAATGACGTGATTGATAATGAAAAGGTGAATGATGACATACTGTACTTGTAAGTTCGGGGGTCAACGAGAATGCATTATCTTTTGTGATCCTGTTTCACTTTCTGTAATCAACGCATAGCCTAAGAGAACCATCTCTTTTAACCATCACGATTGGCGAGGCCCAGGGAGATTCACTTTCTCTAATTGCCCCCCCTGTTCCCTTAATTCATTAATTTCGTTCTCCATTTCCCGCTGATAACGAGCTGGAATCCTGTAAGGCTTAGATCTCATGAGTGGGTGATTCCCGGTCTCTGCAACAAAAGTGAAATTATTAATTCGGCCTCCAGGGGTTCCGTCGCCAACTGCGATTACAGACGCTGATCTTTAAGATCCACCCAAATGATTAACCACAAAATTTCCTTCAGACTGGAGAAATTTATCATCGGATGTCTGTTTTGTGTAGGATGTACAGTACACACTGTTTCTGTACATTTGTTTTGTGCAAGATGTACAGTACACACTGTTTCTGTACATTTATCTCTATCTCTACCTTAATCTCAGAGATACGATATGCTCTGGTCTCTACCATTTTAAGGGGCAAGGTCTTCAGTAGCAAATACAGCATATATACAGTATATATATATGTATATATATATATATATATATATATATATATATATATATATATATATATATATACATACACACACACACACATATATATATATATATATATATATATACACACACACACACATATATAAATATTATCTCCCAAGCCTGACACGAAACAGCTTACCTGGTCGACTTTAGATCTTAAAGTAAAAAAAAGATAAGCATCCGTGTTCTCCCACAAGTCAATCGCTAGTGCCAGTACCCACCCACCTCTTATCAATCTTCTCTCTCGTAAAAATCAGCGCGTAACTCTTTGCATAACAGACAGACAGAAAGAGAGAGAGAGAGAGAAGTACTGATGAACCTAATGAAAAACATAACAATAAAAAAAGAAACGTACAAAGAGCTGTTCAGCAACACTACTGAACACGAGTCATGCAACATGAACCGCGCAATACTTAACTAAATTGCATAACAAAAATATCAGTCGGGAAGCCGTAGTAATTGGGGTAAGCTACACTTGGGCCTCTCTTTCCCTCACTCTCACCAATTACTAATTCAACGGGTGTTTAAAATGCATTGCTATTAGCTACCGTAGGTGGAATGGTTATTTCATGGGAAAACGGATACGTGATATTTTAAACATTAAAAGCGGAAATCACTTTTCTGATATTTTCAAGAAATATTCATCAAAAACATTACGAATGCAACTTGCGCTCGCTTGTGATGAAAGGGTATGAATGGAAGTTGAGAGTAAACGACAGAGGTCATTTGGGGTTTAATCAGACCAGGCGATGCTAATTCACGTTTAATGAGGAGAGTGAAACCTTCATCCAACCCACCTTAATAATGTATACGGCCTCTGAACGCTTTTCCTTCCTCCTCCTCCTCCTCCTCCTCCTCTGAGTTGCCAGCCATTCCAGGCAGGCAGAATGCATGGAGCACTGTTCACGTTCAGAGTTGTAGTTTTCTGTAAAAGAAAACTATTGAGACGGCTACTTGTCTCTCCGTCCGCACTTTTTCTGTCCGCTCTCAGATCTTAAAAACTACTGAGGCTAGAGGTCCGCAAATTGGTATGTTGATCATCCACCTTCCAATCATCAAACATACCAAACTGCAGCCCTCTAACTTCAGTAGTTTTGATTTTATTCAAGGTTAAAGTTAGCTTTAGGTGCCAACAACACAGGCCACCACCGGGCCGTGGCTGAGAGTTTTAACCAGGAGGGGGGTGGGTACTTGTGACCATAGATTGGCAGGCTCAAACTGGCTCTAGAACACAAGCTAGCGGAGAGAAGCCCAGCGTGACCTCTCAGTGGTGCGGACCGATGCACACTGTGTTTTGTGTGGTCCTAGAGCCAGTTCGAGCCTGCCAATCTATGGTCACAAGTACCCACCCACTTAAAATTTAAACAAAATAAAAGATGTAAAGATACGCAACGAAAAATTAATTGAAGGAAAACTAGATACAAAATACAAGTAAGAAGAAGACTGAACATAAATAATTACATAAGCACTTGATACAAAAATATCGATACACAAACTGAATGAATAAATATTCAAAATTACTATGTCTGACACTATAGAGTGTATAGAGTATATAGAATTTAGACCAGAGGCCAAGCACTGGAACCTACGAGGTCATTCAGCGCTGAAATGGAAATTGACTGCAGACGGTCTGAAAGGTGTACAGCTCAAAAGAGCATTTATACTCTACAATACAACCACAGCGTTTTGCTGCATATTATTTAGAATGCACATTTTGAGGCAGACAATTTTGGAAAAAGGGGGGGGTGGGATGGCATTCTGACATATGGTGACAGGGGCCATGGGCCAAAAAAGGTTGAGAACCACTGCAGTCTAGCCCTCTAGCCCTCTAGCCCTCACCTGCTAGAAAGAGTTGAACAAAACTTTCGACCTCATGATTCTTCCTAACATTCCCTCTGCGTAGGGGATCAATTTTCTTGAGGGTAATGATCCATAAGGAATTTTTTAATCGCCACTTTCGAAAGTCTGTCGACGATCTAGCATAAACAAACACTCTAGTCACTCAACAGGAAAATCATGAGGTGTATGACCCCACAGCATTAAAATACATAAAGCGTGACGATTAGAATTACCGTCATTGATTTGACTCACCGCCCACCCGGTGCTTTCTCGACTATAACCTGCTAATCTTGCGTCTGACCGTTCGTGTCATAAAGCCGTTACAGCTCCCGGATGTGTACAGAATGTCCGTGTCTCTGTAATGAAAGTTATAAATCTGAAACATTGCCTTACGTTGAGTTTGCAAAGCATTTAACCATAGTTTAATTCTGTGTCTGTTGACTTTAAAGTTCAAATTTCAGGAGGAAAGATATGGAGCATCTCCACTTGGTATCAAGGTCCTTGCTTGGTATGAAGTCCTTGGAAGTGTACTTGAAGCGTTCAAGTAATGATGAGCTTTACTTCAGGATATTTGTAGTCTATTATTTTTTTTTATATGTATAGTATTGTTGAGATGGCTAGCTCCATTAGTTTGGTTTTGTCTCATTCTATTTTTTAGTTTTCTATAAAAGAAAACTCTTGTGCAGGCTTTGTCTGTCCGTCCGCACTTTATTCTGTCCGCACTTTTTAATTATTGTGAGAGTGAGGCCTGATTAATTATTGCTTCGAAATTGTACAAACGAAACAGAATTTCTGTACGCCTTTGCGATTTCGTCAAAATGATCTACAAAGGAACCACCTCCGAATCGCATTTGATGTGTATCTCTCCCCGAGCGCCAAATCGTAAGTTTTATGTCCGAATCATTCATCTGAGAACGTGAGTATGCCTGAATAAGTTTCCTGATTTCTAAAGGCCGCTGTTCAAGCGTCGCTATCATTTCCGGGAACTTGCACGCCGATAGCAGGGGAGGCTGACCTTCCTTGCATTAATCCCCCCTTCTGGAATTTACGTAATTCTAGAGGAAATGCTCTGAGTGGAACGAATGCTTTCCTCGGCTCATTAAAAGCCGCGCTAATGCACCTGACAGGTGTGTGCTCGGGTGGAAAGTAGCGGCTAACTTTGCTTTCTTCAAAATCCTCCCTTAATTAAAAGGGAAATTTACCGTCGTCTCTATTTGCTAATACTTAACTCTCCATGAAGTTTAGTAATTAATCTTCAGGTTGAATATCGGCATCCCATACGATGGCCAAGTATAGCAGGGACTAGTATAGTTGCTACAGGTGGTTCTTTGTTGGAGGGGTGGGTAGAGCTCTCGGCTAGCACGCTGTTGGCCCAGCGTTCGACTCTCCGACCGGCCAATGAAGAATTAGAGGAATTTATTTCTGGTGATAGAAATTCATTTCTCGTCATAACGTGGTTCGGATTCCACAATAAGCTGTAGCTCCCGTTGCTAGGTAACCAGTTGGTTCTTGGCCACGTAAAATAAATCTAGTCCTTTGGGCCAGCCCTAGGAGAGCTGTTAATCAGCTCAGTGGTCTGGTTAAACTAAGATATACTTACTTACGTTACTACAGGTTATAGTGAAGGCAATAAATAAATGAACGAAGTAATGGTTTCTATGGAGAACTACAGTATACTTGTAATTTTAGAACTCTGCATGCTTAGCGGAATGCCAGTGAATCAGTTGCCATTTCAAGCAGAAAAGCTTCTAGTGTTTCTGTTCCAGTTGCCCTGCACAGACTAATATGGTATCGCATTGAACACGAAAAGAAAAGACACATTTAAACGGCTTACATTCAAGTAGTTTCCTGCATTTCACAAAAATAACCTCAATAAAGATATGACATTGATTTAAAAATCTGTTTTCAAGATAAGAGGTGTTTCAGGGATAATTTTATATCTTTGAGTAACTTCTTCGTTTCACAATAATTAAGAACCACGATTTTATTCCTGGTGGACCTTGGCGATAAATCGGAGTCTTTCGATATGCAAATAGTAAGAAATTAATCGAATACTATTATGAAGGGCCATGAAATAAAATGAATGATAAAATTCAATGTAGAGGAAGTCGTACGTAAATGAATGTCATTCTGAATAACGGGGCCATTCAAAATGAAACAAATGCTACCAACGCAACTCCTAGGAGACTCGTACTTTCCCTCCTATCATAATTAGCATTATGATATTACAAAAAAGGACGATTATAATATTGTAACACAACGACTACACAAGTACCGAGCCTGATGCAAATGATTGCTTTTAAAATTCAGCATGATAATTACTGTTAGCAATTTAGCATACTGCAGTCGCTTGAATAAAAAGGTCATTCCTGAAGCTTTACGACAATTCTTTTGTTGGAACAGATTTAATACTGCAGGGTAAAATCTAGCTCTATTTAATCTGGATTAATTTACATTATATACGTTTAATTAAACATTGCTGCGCGAAGCCCGAATGATTTTGGAAAAAACAAAATTAATCTTCCTGATTCTCATAGTCAGCACATTTACCCATGGAATGTACCTATCTTGGTATACTTGCTGATGTTCTCTCCCACCTTTGCTTTACGCAGTAGAATAATCACCACATCTTCCCTCGGAACCTTTCCCTTTTCTAGTTCCACCCTACACATCGTGGCCAGCTACTCAATCGCACTATCATCTCACATGACCTCCATGTGTCTTTTCATTTTTCATCTTCTCAACTGCCCTCCTGCCATCCTCAACACTCATCTCCACAGGAATTTACAAATTTAAACTAGCCCCATCCACTCTGGCATCGCTCTCCTCTGCTTCTCCTTCGGGCCAGCCCTAGGAGAGCTGTTAATCAGCTCAGTGGTCTGGAAAAACTAAGGTATACTTTACTTTTCTCCTCTAGTTTTCACTTTCAACAGATCTTCAAAATCAACTTGCTATCGATCAAGGAATGTACGCTCTTCAGACAGCATCTTTTATTTTGAGGCCACGTTTTCTGACCTTTATCTCTGCATTTACATTCCTGTTGAGCAACTAATGCTGTCATTTGCAGAATTCATCACTCCATACTCTGGTCTCGTACTTTCATCTCGCCACCAAACTTGCATGTATGGCTCCTGTCCTTTCCGAAACAGTCAGAACTAATATTGCAGCCGTGACTTAAATCATTGTCTTTCATCTTTATATTCTAACACATGAGATTTGCTTTAACATAAACATTTCTAATTACCTTATCTTCGATACTATAATCCATTTCCTACATACTGCACCCATCCAAATTCTCCCTTTACTGTTCAACTTTGCACTCAACTTTTATATATCCGCACGCTATTTCCCATGTTTAAACCTCAGTACTCTTTCCCTATAACTCCTTCTATATGTCTTAATTTTCTAACTGAAACGGAAGCACAAACTAACCAGATATATACTAAATAACTTTAAGCCTTTATCATTCCTACAGTTACACTATCAGCAAGAACTTTTTCTGCATCTATTTTATTGCAACCGTTTCATCCACCAGATATCTTTAATACCGTGGCAGGCAACTCAGTTACAATGATACTAACATTCGACAGTCTCTCACTTGTAATGCCATCATTTTTCTGGAATTAATCTTAAGATTGTCCTCCTTACAAAATTAACAGTGGCTGCCATCTCTTTATCACTACGCACCCTTTCGTCATTCAGTGCTACTTAACTTTTTCCTGCACTGTTGTCTACATTCAACAACTCTTCTAAATACTTATTCCATCCACATAGGGCTGGCCCTATTGCACTTCATTTCCAGAGTTTTTAACTTACCCCCATTATTCTTTTAACCTCTTCTCGTATGGCATTCTCATTTCTTTCCTGTCAAATTCACTCATCTTGGTTACATTTCTGGCCACATTTCGAATAATTTTTTTCTGATTTGTCAGAGATGACTGTAACTGACTTCAGTGATTCCTTCTCTCATACTTTGCGCCGACGAACTTGCTCTTCCGCCTTCTATGCTCTAGTGAAATATCTGAACATTCAGCTTTTTCTTCTTAAACAAATCAACCATCGCACATTTCTTGTCAACTTTACTATATTCAAAAGCGCAAGACTTGATATTTTATTCAAACACATTAGCACTTTCTATGTAGTACGACTTAGCAATCACTGTTGAATTGCCTATTTGTGCGTTCTTTCCATGGCCGTTTCTTGGGAAGAACCCAAAATGGATATCTGGATCAAGAATTGAAACTCAAGGGTCGAGTAAAAGAAAAAACACGATCATCATAATTATTTTTGAAATTCATTTGTAGTTATAGTAAAATGCATATCGACTAACAGGCGCATTTTGGGCAACGATGGTCAATTTTTATTCTTCTGAATAGGCAAGAAAGTTGTAGTGGTTAGATATTCAACAAGGGATGAAAAGGCGCCGTGTCTGAGATGGAAATATCATCTCTGTTCAGCTGTGGTCGTAATTCCAGAAATAAGACTGTGAGGTCATTCAGCGAAGCCTTGAGAAAGATTCTGCCAAGATTTCACGTATGGGCAACGCGGCACAGGTTCCTGCCTCATTCGCATTCAGACAGCAAACTTGTCTGTGAATCTCTAATAAGAGAACGAGTCCATTTATGGTTTCTATTGTAGGCGTAGATACTGAGAGGAAAATCAACAGTTCTCATATAACCAGGAGAGGGAAGGTCATCGTGCTGAGGCTACTGGAGTAGTAATTAGTGTGAATTTCCAAAAGGAACGACACACGCAAGTAATTATGACCTGTCTTAGAATTAGTCTCGTTTCACTTAAGGATCTTTGACGAATAACCTTCATGATCCAGTCCCTGTGTGTGCAGGCTGCAGAATAACGCTAATACCCATTTTCCCTATTAATGTCCAGAATATAATCGACATCGAACACCAAGTTTTGGAAACAAATCAGTTAAAGAAATTGTGTCGAAATGTCCATCATTCTCAATTAGCCTAATTATAACATTTTAAAAAAGCTGTAGTTTTTTAATCAACAAAATCTAAACTTTATCAATAATAGAGACAAATCCTTCGGGTCAGCCCTGTGAGAATTAAATAAGTTATCTCACTAGTCTGGTTAAACCTATTCATCAATAATAATAATAATAATAATAATAATAATAATAATAATAATAAAAAATTTATTATTTACAGTAATTTACTATGCGGACATCCATACCATATTACATTATTTGGTCAGAATTCAAATATTTTGGCAGCATACTTTTCATTTTCAATCACAAATGTCGTTTACAGTTAACATCCTAACAATAACATTTTATAATGAACAAAGTCGCTCACTGCCATCCTAATTAACTGCTTCCATATATATTGTCTTGCTATCGCCGAGTCCCAATTAACATATGTTACGTTACAGCCTTCATTATAATGATGAATGTCTCGATTCACTCATCCCCTGAGTTTAGCTACCTCTCCCATTTCCTGGATTACATCTATATACTAAATAAATAAATATATTACAGTTAGATGCGAGCTATTGGCTCGCAGTGGCTTTTATTGTAAGCTTCAATCTATTCCGAGGCTGGACTTTTTGTAAAAAAAAAAAACGCCATCACAAACGTAATCGACCTTGAAATTCCATAATCAGCTTTGTAGTCTTCTTAACTATAATCAGCAAATGCACCCTAATTAGAATTGCTTTTCATAAACCTTGCTTCATAACATAATAAATCTAAAGTATGATAATTTAACCCAAATAATCCCTCCTCGACATGTCCTCCTAATATCTTTCGGTTATTCATTATCACCCTAATATCATTCGGTTATTTATTATCAATATGATCATATAGTTTTGTGAGAACAAGCACTTGACTCAGTAATTTCGGCTTTCCAGCCTTTCCCCTGAGGTAAATTAACTTACTGGGATGCTATGAGGCGCAATAAAAGAGATTTTGGAAAACGAGCTCATAGTGAATCTGCGATATATCAAAAAAAGGAGCCAACAATTTGGGAAACTGCCAAACTCCCATGTGAATGAAATATTACTTCAAGATAACGAGGTTTTCAGTCATTATCATGTTAATCTGGAATATTAGAACTTGTGATATGTATTTAAAAGCACCTAACAAAACCGCCGACAGAGTATCTAGGTTTCTCTCAGTAAGGTTTGTTCAAGGTGAATATCGAGAGGTTTTTACAGCTGAGTGTCGAAACAGATTTGCAGGAATCTGTCCTAAATAGTGACCCCCCCCCCCAAGGGTTTTCGGGGGTCGTTATATAGGACTATATATTTCTTGAGGGTCATTACCTTTATGATTTTTTACAGTCTTTTATTTATGTTTTTACGCTAATCCCCAACGGGCTTGTGCTAAACACGCCGGAAAGGTGGATACATAACGGGTTAAAACCCTTGGGGGTGAAACCATCAGGTTTTCTAGAACTGCAAATTGGATCTTTCCTTCTGATGTTATTATTGACCTGTCTTCTCCTTTTCACAGGCATTTCTTCTTTATTTCTCCCATGGATATTTCATAAAAAATTCTGATCTCTGGCAGAGGTCGCGGCATGCTACCTCTGGGTACATTTCCTTCAGAAAGATTTATCGGGTGCTCGAAAAAGCGTATCTTCGTAACTAGAATCGTTTCGTGTCCTTACATATATATAAAATACAACATGCTTGTACGTATTATATTCTCAGGTAAAAGAATGTTAACACTGATAGGTCTGTGGAATACATGACCTTTATATATATATATATATATATATATATATATATATATATATATATATATATATATATATATATACACGTATGTATTTATACATAAGGAAATGAACAAATATGAGTTCGAAATTTATATATATATACTGTATATATATATATATATATCGTGTATATATATATATATATATATATATATATATATATATATATATATATATATATATATATACATTTATACATATAAATCTATACACATATACCCAAATTCTGAAAAGTATTGTATATTTAGACAATTATATAACATTTCCACCTTAATATCGTATATTTAGCTCTGAAAAAGTCAAGCATTTCGAAAGATGAAAACAAATATGTCAGGTGTGGAAGTTTTTCTGAATAAAAATTATTTATAAATTTTACAGAGACCTATCTTAATTCTACTTTCTCCATTCGGCGCTGGTAAAGTTAATGACACGAAGTAAAAAAAGATAGGACTGAAAACCTTCAAGAAATGGTTATTAGCATATATACATATATATGTACATACGGATAATATGTATGTATATATATGTGTATGAGTATATGTATATATAGATATATATTTTTTTACTCTCTCTCTCTCTCTCTTCTCCTGACTTGACAACAGCATTGAGCAACTTACAAAAATAAATAAGCGCTTTTATTGCATCTGCTTTTGATAGGCTATTCGCATTTGAAGTGGCGTTCTAATTCTAATGCTTTTTAATGTTTCAGAAAGTCTACCTCATTAACGCCCCAGTATTCCTACTTCGTCCATCAAAGTGATGAAGAATGTCGCTTACGGAGAGATTTGAATGAAATCGGGTTCAATGTTGTTTATAACATAATTCTGAATATTTCAAGTCATGGCCTTCGTTTCATTCCACCGAAGGTTCACTCTTCTCTTTATAACCGCTGATAGCTTAAAGTTGATTGATTTCACCGAAGGTTCACTCTTCTCTTTACAACTGCTGATAACTTAAAACTGATTGATTTCACCGAAGGTTCACTCTTCTCTTTATAACTGCTGATAACTTAAAATTGATTGATTCCACAGAAGGTTCACTCTTCTCTTTATAACTGCTGATAACTTGAAATTGATTGATTTCACCGAAGGTTCACTCTTCTCTTTATAACTGCTGATAACTTAAAATTGATTGATTCCACAGAAGGTTCACTCTTCTCTTTATAACTGCTGATAACTTAAAATTGATTGATTCCACAGAAGGTTCATTCTTCTCTTTATAACTGCTGATAACTTGAAATTGATTGATTTCACCGAAGGTTCACTCTTCTCTTTATAACTGCTGATAACTTAAAATTGATTGATTCCACAGAAGGTTCACTCTTCTCTTTATAACTGCTGGTAACTTAAAACTGACTGATTTTACCGAAGGTTCACTCTTCTCTTTATAACTGCCGATAACCTGAAATTGATTGATTTCACCGAAGGTTCACTCTTCTCTTTATAACTGCTGATAACTTAAAATTGATTGATTTCCGCTCAGTTTTATTTCTACACAGGACGAGTTTGCTCCGCATACTAATTTCAGTTAAGGGCTCGGAATCTGCAGTCCTTTCTAAAGGTTAAATAGACACTGCATGTTCAAAGTGACTCAATATTTCCTCAAACACTTTTTAATGATTCCAGCTCGGTTGTCGCTGGCACTTACGGGCGAAGTGAATATGCAAAACTGAATTCCCTTCAGAATCGCATTAACGCTTTCATTCAAAAAGTGTTTAATTGCCAAATACTGGGCGAGCTCTTGTGCATAGCAATGACCGCCGGAAGAGCAAGCGAAAATTCTGACCAGGCCGCAACAAATATAAGTTGTTTCATTATTCAAAGGACAACACTGCCAAAGCCGTGGACGCGTTGGCAATTACTACGACGGAATATCAATGTCCGTCTCCGACAAATCGCCTTTGGGAGTTAGATGGATGGTTTGAAGGACCACCTAAAATGATGCCAGAGAATAAAAAGAAAAGGAAAACGAAATCTTAAGCATGGAGGTGATAATATAGAACAGAAAGATACTGAGTCCGATTTTTTTTTTTTTAGTAACTGCTACGGCGAAAAGATTTAGAACATGAAAACCATTTTAGATTAGTAATTGTGCTCACTGGTAATTAGTTTTTAAGACTAAGTAAATGTATGTCCCCAAAAGAAAGGTCTATAATTCGATGGCTAAATATAAAATGTTTTATTTTTTCTGTTCATACTAACCAGAATTAACCATCCGAATAAATCAGCAGCTTTGCACAGTAACTTTTCATTCTTTTCACGGAATCAGTAACCTACTTTTCCAAGAACCTCATGGAACGATATCAGACTTCGTTTAATTTCGTGTTTTTCGTTAATGTAGCAGAAAAAAAATCAACAGTGCAAAACATAAAAAAAAAAAAAAAAAAATTCGAACCTCAACTTTCTCAGCAGCAAAAATCAAGAGAATTGATATTTCTTGGAACGAGATGAGGGTTTTTTCGCTCTCCCTTTCACTGAACACAAAGAGCCCGCTATTCTCTAGAGTTCGTTCGAGCGAAGCTCAAGACTGATTTATTCGGTACCTTCAAGAGCAAGACATTAGCTCTGACAGATTGCTTCTGAGGGATTACTTGCTTCATTCCTGATTTCATTAGGCTGAATGGGGATCTGCCCCAAGTTATTACTTTTCGGCTTCTAATTTCTTGGATGAAAAAAAAAAATGTGGATCTTCTGTATAACTGGAAAATGAGAAACCTAAAGACTAAATCAACTAACTTGGCATACGCATACATCTCTCATCTCTCTCTCTCTCTCTCTCTCTCTCTCTCTCTCTCTCTCTCTCTCTCTCTCGTGTTCTCATTCACCCTCCAAAGAACGCTGCTTTATTCATCATCTTGATTCGGATGCTAGGCCACGTAAACGCCAGCACATCAAAGGGGCCGAGTTAATTAACGCCAGGTAATTATTATAAAGTTCAAACCAAAAGATAATTAGAAGTCTTGGCATCAAATGCTGCTTTCGGGGGTCTTTTTCATCCTCTTATTCAGTGATGGCAGCAGTATAATTTGGAAGATCGCATTTCCAAGGTTTAATCACCGTCGAAAAGAAGATTACACAGGTTTGCCTATTTTTGTCGACATCTTCTCGATGCTCGTTGTGGTGGGGTTTTAGAGCAAAGTATCATTGCTGTTTCAACCGGTTTAAGAAATTCGTAAAAAGGATCATTGCTGAAGAGATGACCACTGCGACCGTTGACGTGATTGCAAAAATTCATGACATTTTTTATTTGCTTTCAAGCTGACGACGACAATTGCTTGCAAACAAAAGCAA
>NC_089746.1:64906511-64934011 GCF_040412425.1 Macrobrachium rosenbergii | reverse complement strand
TCGCCGCGACGATGGCAAGGTGCTCGAGATGGTGATCGTTGTTGAAATGTTTTCTATGCAATTAATATAATTCAAGGTGGATTTCATGCGCGATTTTATAAAGAGAAGACATTTGTTGGTGGCAGAAATGTTTTGCGAATAGTAAATTTTGGCAGGAAGTAATATAATTGTAATTTAAGGCGATTTGATTTGGCGTTGGTTCGTCAACCTCTAGATACAGTAGGAGTTCCAAGACAGATTCCTTCGTAGAGTGGCATAGCCGAGTGGTCATATCACTCTACACCCAAGTACCCAAAATAAATAAATACTGGTCGTATAAGGCATATCCCTATACGATCGGAATTTTTTCACAGCCGCACAAGAAAGCTACATAATATGTATATATTATTTGATAGAATAACCTTCATTTTGCGTCGCTAACGGCGTTTTAAGAAGACGCGACTTGGGTTTTTAATGATCAGTGAAGTTAAGCAGCTTTGGGTGTGGTCAGTACTTGGAAAGGTGACCGCCACTGGATCCGTGTCTTACGCTCGCTCGATTTTCAAATGCCTTCTTTTGTTTGATTATGAAAAGCTTTTTGCATATATATGTCTATATATATATATATATATATATATATATATATATATATATATATATATATATATATATATATATATATGGAAGGGAAACGTCTTGTGGTGATTTTGCAAAGCTTTATTAAGCGACATAACGGGGTCCAGCCCCATCATCACAGCTGCAAAAAGACTAACACGCATAAAACATATAATAAAAAGATTCATCCTAAAAGCCAAAATAGTTATAATCAAAATAAAAAAAAAAGAAACACAAAGTGGTAAGAGAATGACCATTTCAAGTGAAGGGAAGAAGACGAGGGACTCGAAGAAGCAGCAGCGAAAGGTCCCAAGAACTCGTATGGTTATGCCAGCTAGAGAGGGGTTGCGGTGGTTTCGTTGTTAATTTTGGAACTATTGCTTTTATGAAAAGCAATTGAAGACCGCAATCTGTTGGGGGAAACAGCCCTGTAATGATTTTAAAACGTTTATAATTTGTATTAAATTTGCTGTTCGATAACTTACCTTAAGAAGCCTACGGAGGCCCGACATAATTTTATATTCTTTGTTAAATTTGCTGTTCGATAACTCACCTTAAGAAGCCTACGGGATGCCCTGACATAATTGCCCAAACTACATTTGGGACACGAAAGTAAATAGGCCGCATTGGATGTCACAAGAGGCTTATATTTCCATTATTCCTGAATAAGGACCGAATAGTTAATGGGTTTCTTAAGATTATTTCGCATTTTATGGCCGGACAATGTTCACATCTTGAACGTTAAACTTGTGTATGCAAATTTTTTATTAGCTTTATTTGATGGAGAAAAACATAATATCTTTTGACTAACAAGTACTGAATTTCTTTACCATCATATGCGATTAATGTCAGGACCAGTATAGAAAATATATTGTAAGAAATCGCGTATCACTTGAATTACATTCTTTGCGAAATACGTGTCATAAATTCATGATGAAGTTGTTCCTACGAAAAATTCTCGAGAACGAGATCGAAGATGGAACCATTCATTAAAATGAAAACAAAACAAAACAAAAATATTAAACTAAATAGTTTTACAAACCAAGGCTTTGTATAAGTATTCATCGAGCCCACACTATGGACTTTTAATATCAACTTCTATAGGCTTGCTTGTGCAGTCCATAATATTCTAGAACTAAAGAAATGAACTACAGTATAATTCTAGAAATGGTACAGTATTTCTGGATCAGTATAGTCTATGTGGGAAAAATGGCAACCGTGATAGTGTCTTTAAACGGGCTTAAAGTTTGTTGCCTCTGAAACTGTATCTGTTCGACCTATACCCGATGGTTGTCTATCTTTGTACTTCCTAAATGCAGCCCAAGAAGGCTCGACGTCAAACCTTATAATTAGAGGAATAGAGGTTTTAGGGGTAATATGATACACGAGAATCAAATCGAAGAAACGGTAATTAACTCGGAAGAGGCGTCGTTTTATTACGATAGTTTATACAAAAGTTACGTGATATGAATGTATTATTTGATGGAGTATCCTTCCTTTGGCGGCACTAATGTGTTGTAAGAAGGTACGACATCTGTTTTGCGATCAGCGAAGTTAAGCTGCATTGGGTGTGGTCAGTAACTGGATGGGTGACCGTCACCGAAGCCTTGTTATACTCTGTCGTATGAAAGGTGTTGCTTAGTTTCATTATGAGAATGTGTTATGTATGTAAATATACACGTAAATAATTAGTAAAATGAGAGGAACTGAATTCTGTGGTGGACTGGAATCCTGCATATTAACAAGAACTCGCCTTTACCACTTGCTTATAATATGAGAACAGGTGAAGGGTTCGACGTCACCACCGACGTCAGTTTTTTTTTTTAATTCTTCGTTTTATAAAGTTTTTCGTGTAGATTTACATCCATATATACAATATAGTCTCATAATGAAAGAAAAGAAACCTTTTAAAAGCCGAGAGAGAGCATACAAGAGGGATTGAGTGGCGGTCACCTTTCCAGAGTACTGACCACACCCAAAGCAGCTTAACTTCACTGATCGAAAAACCCGAGTCGCGTCTTTTTAAAACGCCGTTAGCGACGCAAAATGAAGGTTATTCTATCAAATAATATATTTATATCATGGAACTATCGTGTGCGGCTGCAAAGAAATTCCGATCGTATAGGGGAAGGCCTTATACGATCAGTATTTCATTGCTTTTTGGTGTTGAGGGTAGAGAGACATGACCACTCGGCTATGTCGCTCTACGAAGGAATCTGTCTTGGAACTCCTACAGTATCTAGAGGTTGACGCACCAACGCCAAATCAAATCGCCTTAAATTACAATTATATTACATCCTGCCAACATTTACTGTTCCCAAAACACTTCTGCCACCAACACTTCTCTTCTCTTTATAAAATCACGCATGAAATCCACCTTGAATGATATTAATTGCATAGAAAACATTTCAACAACGATCACCATCTCGAGCAACTTGCCATCGTCTTGGCGATGCGATTTTGTTTTTCTTCTCTTCGTCTTGAATGACGACGTCTAAATAGTTTGCGATCGCTGCTGGAAGTCCTCTTGGCTTTTTATTTCAGTCAATTTGGACGACATGCTATATTATTTCCACTTTCAGTCTCACAGTGACCTCAATAAAAATGGCATGATTCATTTAGTCTCATGAAAACGTCCCTTTAGATGCCGTAGACTTCTAAATTGGGAGAGTGAAGAGGCAGGAGGGTGGTCGCCCTCAGTATGATGTTACACCAAAATGTCGAAATAAAACGAAGACTGTTCTCAGTATATAGTTTGTAGGACTACTTGCTTTAATATATTTTTATTAGGTTTGTTTTTGTTTTACTGAATAGATGATGACACCAGATTCCTTTCTACTACAATAATCTTTCGGCAGTTACATAAAATCGTGCGCGCTAATAAGTTTTGATTTCTTATCTCATGTTTCCTTGTATGCAAATGACAGTAACTTTATGTAAGTAAATAGAAATAAGGGGCCTTAAAATGGTGAACTCTTGTCGAAAACAAAAGGGCGTCATTTAGTACAACTTGGTAATTTCTGATTTTGCAGAAAACATTCATTCATTTTCGTAGTCACAAAGAAACAATCTTACTTTGTACAAGTACTACTGGCAATAGGGCTGTCGGCAAACCTTCAGTACGCGAGAGAATATTGAAACGTCATTAGAAAACAATGTTAAAAGCATATATATATATATATATATAAAGAGAGAGAGAAAGATAATAAACTTATATTGAAATGAAAAGCAAAAGACGAAATGCAGCAGCGATCACGAACCATCTTTGTTTAAATGGGATGTATTCAAGACGAAGAGAAGAAAAACAAAATCGCATCGCCGCGACGATGGCAAGGTGCTCGAGATGGTGATCGTTGTTGAAATGTTTTCTATGCAATTAATATAATTCAAGGTGGATTTCATGCGTGATTTTATAAAGAGAAGAGATGTGTTGGTGGCAGAAATGTTTTGCGAATAGTAAATTTTGGCAGGAAGTAATATAATTGTAATTTAAGGCGATTTGATTTGGCGTTGGTTCGTCAACCTGTAGATACAGTAGGAGTTCCAAGACAGATTCCTTCGTAGAGTGGCATAGCCGAGTGGTCATATCACTCTACACCCAAGTACCCAAAATTAATAAATACTGGTCGTATAAGGCATATCCCTATACGATCGGAATTTTTTCACAGCCGCACAAGAAAGCTACATAATATGTATATATTATTTGATAGAATAACCTTCATTTTGCGTCGCTAACGGCGTTTTAAGAAGACGCGACTTGGGTTTTTGCGATCAGTGAAGTTAAGCAGCTTTGGGTGTGGTCAGTACTTGGAAAGGTGACCGCCACTGGATCCGTGTCTTACGCTCGCTCTCGATTTTCAAATGCCTTCTTTTGTTTGATTATGAAAAGCTTTTGCATATATATGTCTATATATGTATATATATATATATATATATATATATATATATATATATATATATATATATATATATATATATATATATATATATATATATATATATATATGGAAGGGAAAACGTCTTGTGGTGATTTTGCAAAGCTTTATTAAGCGACATAACGGGGTCCAGCCCCATCATCACAGCTGCAAAAAGACTAACACGCATAAAACATATAATAAAAAAGATTCATCCTAAAAGCCAAAATAGTTATAATCAAAATAAAAAAAAAAGAAACACAAAGTGGTAAGAGAATGACCATTTCAAGTGAAGGGAAGAAGACGAGGGACTCGAAGAAGCAGCAGCGAAAGGTCCCAAGAACTCGTATGGTTATGCCAGCTAGAGAGGGGTTGCGGTGGTTTCGTTGTTAATTTTGGAACTATTGCTTTTATGAAAAGCAATTCGAAGACCGCAATCTGTTGGGGGGAAACAGCCCTGTAATGATTTTAAAACGTTTATAATTTGTATTAAATTTGCTGTTCGATAACTTACCTTAAGAAGCCTACGGGAGGCCCGACATAATTTTATATTCTTTGTTAAATTTGCTGTTCGATAACTCACCTTAAGAAGCCTACGGGATGCCCCGACATAATTGCCCAAACTACATTTGGGACACGAAAGTAAATAGGCCGCATTGGATGTCACAAGAGGCTTATATTTCCATTATTCCTGAATAAGGACCGAATAGTTAATGGGTTTCTTAAGATTATTTCGCATTTTATGGCCGGACAATGTTCACATCTTGAACGTTAAACTTGTGTATGCAAATTTTTTATTAGCTTTATTTGATGGAGAAAAACATAATATCTTTGGACTAACAAGTACTGAATTTCTTTACCATCATATGCGATTAATGTCAGGACCAGTATAGAAAAATATAATGTAAGAAATCGCGTATCACTTGAATTACTTTGTTTGCGAATGATGAAGTTGTTCCTACGAAAAATTCTCGAGAACGAGATCGAAGATGGAACCATTCATTAAAATGAAAACAAAACAAAACAAAAATATTAAACCAAATAGTTTTACAAACCAAGGCTTTGTATAAGTATTCATCGAGCCCACACTATGGACTTTTAGTATCAACTTCTATAGGCTTGCTTGTGCAGTCCATAATATTCTAGAACTAAAGAAATGAACTACAGTATAATTCTAGAAATGGTACAGTATTTCTAGATCAGTAGTGTCTATGTGGGAAAAACGTCATCCGAGATAGTGTCTTTAAACGGGCTTAATGTTTGTTGCCTCTGAAACTGTATCTGTTCGACCTATACCCGATGGTTGTCTATCTTTGTACTTTCTAAATGCAGCCCAAGAAGGCTCGACGTCAAACCTTATAATTAGAGGAATAGAGGTTTTAGGGGTAATATGATACACGAGAATCAAATCGAAGAAACGGGCAATTAACTCGGAAGAGACGTTGTTTTATTTCGACAGTTTATACAAAACCGCATAAGAAAGTTACATGACATGAATGTATTATTTTATGGAGTATCCTTCCTTTGGCGGCACTAATGTGTTGTAAGAAGGTACGACATCTGTTTTGCGATCAGCGAAGTTAAGCTGCATTGGGTGTGGTCAGTAACTGGATGGGTGACCGTCACCAAAGCCTTGTTATACTCTGTCTTATGAAAAGTGTTGCTTAGTTTCATTATGAGAATGTGTTATGTATGTAAATATACACGTAAATAATTAGTAAAATGAGAGGAACTGAATTCTGTGATCGACTGGAATCCTGCACACCAACAAGAAACCGACTTAATTAACCACTTGCTTCTAATACGAGAACAGGGGAAGGGTTCGACGTCACCACCGACGTCAGTTTTTTTTTTTTGAATTCTTCGTTTTATGAATTTTAAGTGTAGATTGACATCCATATATACAATATAGTCTCATAATGAAAGAAAAGAAACCTTTTAAAAGCTGAGAGAGAGCATAGAAGAGGGATTGAGTGGCGGTCACCTTTCCAGGGTACTGACCACACCCAAAGCTGCTTAACTTCGCTGATCGAAAAACAGCAGTGGCGTCTGCTTAAAACGCCGATAGCGACGCAAAATGAAGGTTATTCTATCAAATAATATATTTATATCATGGAACTTTCGTGTGCGGCTGCAAAGAAATTCCGATCGTATAGGGGAAGGCCTTATACGATCAGTATTTCATTGGTTTTTGGTGTTGAGGGTAGAGAGACATGACCACTCGGTTACGTCGCTCTACGAGGGAATATGTCTTGGAACTCCTACAGTATCTAGAGGTTGACGAACCAACGCCAAATCAAATCGCCTTAAATTACAATTATATTACATCCTGCCAACATTTACTGTTCCCAAAACACTTCTGCCACCAACACTTCTCTTCTCTTTATAAAATCACGCATGAAATCCACCTTGAATTATATTAATTGCATAAAAAACATTTCAACAACGATCAGCATCTCGAGCAACTTGCCATCGTCTTGGCGATGCGATTTTGTTTTTCTTCTCTTCGTCTTGAATGACGACGTCTAAATAGTTTGCGATCGCTGCTGGAAGTCCTCTTGGCTTTTTATTTCAGTCAATTTGGACGACATGCTACATTATTTCCAGTTTCAGTCTGACAGTGACCTCAATAAAAATGGCACGATTTATTTAGTCTCATGAAAACGTCCCTTTAGATGCCGTAGACTTCTAAATTGGGAGAGTGAAGAGGCAGGAGGGTGGTCGCCCTCAGTATGGTTACACCAAAATGTCGAAATAAAACGAAGACTGTTCTCAGTATATAGTTTGTAGGACTACTTGCTTTAATATATTTTTATTAGGTTTGTTTTTGTTTTATTGAATAGATGATGACACCAGATTCCTTTGTACTACAATAATCTTTCGGCAGTTACATAAAATCGTGCGCGCTAATAAGTTTTGATTTCTTATCTCTTGTTTCCTTGTATGCAAATGACAGTAACTTTATGTAAGTAAATAGAAATAAGGGGCCTTAAAATGGTGAACTCTTGTCGAAAACAAAAGGGCGTCATTTAGTACAACTTGGTAATTTCTGATCTTGCAGAAAACATTCATTCATTTTCGTAGTCACAAAGAAACAATCTTACTTTGTACAAGTACTACTGGCAATAGGGCTGTGTCGGCAAACCTTCAGTACGCGAGAGAATGTTGAAACGTCATTAGAAAACAATGTTAAAAGCATATATATATATATAAAGAGACAGAGATAATAAACTTATATTGAAATGAAAAGCAAAAGACGAAATGCAGCAGCGATCACGAACCATCTTTGTTTAAATGGGATGTATTCAAGACGAAGAGAAGATAAACAAAATCGCATCGCCGCGACGATGGCAAGGTGCTCGGGATGGTGATCGTTGTTGAAATGTTTTCTATTCAATTAATAGAATTCAAGGTGGATTTCATGCGTGATTTTATAAAGAGAAGAGATGTGTTGGTGGCAGAAATGTTTTGGGAATAGTAAATTTTGGCAGGAAGTAATATAATTGTAATTTAAGGCGATTTGATTTGGCGTTGGTGCGTCAACCTCTAGATACTGTAGGAGTTCCAAGACAGATTCCTTCGTAGAGTGGCATAGCCGGGTGGTCATATCACTCTACCCTCAACACCAAAAAGCAATGAAATACTGATCGTATAAGGCCTTCCCCTATACGATCGGAATTTCTTTGCAGCCGCACACGAAAGTTCCATGATATAAATATATTATTTGATAGAATAACCTTCATTTTGCGTCGCTAACGGCGTTTTAAGAAGACGCGACTCGGGTTTTTCGATCAGTGAAGTTAAGCTGCTTTGGGTGTGGTCAGTACTTGGAAAGGTGACCGCCACTGGATCCGTGTCTTACGCTCGATCTCGGTTCTCAAAAGGCTTCTTTTGTTTAATTATGAAAAGCTATTGTATATATATGTGTATTATATATATATATATATATATATATATATATATATATATATATATATATATATATATATATATGTAGATATAAAAGGGAAACGCCTTATGTTGATTTTGCGAAGCTTTATTAAGCGACATTACGGGGTCCAGCCCCATCATCACAGCTGCAAAAAGACTAACACACATAAAACATATAATAAAAAGATTCATCCTAAAAGCCAAAATAGTTATAATAAAATAAAAAAAAAAGAATCACAAAGTGGTAAGAGAATGACCATTTCAAGTGAAGGGAAGAAGACGAATGACTCGAAGAAGCAGCAGCAGTGAAAGGTCCCAAGAACTCGTATGGTTATGCCAGGTAGAGAAGGGTTGCGGTAGTTTGGTTGTTAATTTTGGAACTATTGCTAGAAAAGCAATTCGAAGACCGCAAGCGGTTGCGGGGAAGAAGCCCTGCAATGATTTTAAAACGTTTATAATTTGTATTAAATTTGCTGTTCGATAACTCACCTTAAGAAGCCTACGGGAGACCCCGACATAATTTCCCAAACTACATTTGGGACACGAAAGTAAATAGGCCGCATTGGATGTCACAAGAGGCTTATATTTCCATTATGCCTGAATAAGGACCGAATAGTTAATGGGTTTCTTAAGATTATTTCGCATTTTATGGCCGGACAATGTTCACATCTTGAACGTTAAACTTGTGTATGCAAATTTTTTATTAGCTTTATTTGATGGAGAAAAACATAATATCTTTGGACTAACAAGTACTGAATTTCTTTACCATCATATGCGATTAATGTCAGGACCAGTATAGAAAAATATATTGTAAGAAATCGCGTATCACTTGAATTACATTCTTTGCGAAATACGTGTCATAAATTCATGATGAAGTTGTTCCTACGAAAAATTCTCGAGAACCAGATCGAAGATGGAACCATTCATTAAAATGAAAACAAAAAGAAAACAAAAATATTAAACCAAATAGTTTTACAAACCAAGGCTTTGTATAAGTATTCATCGAGCCCACACTATGGACTTTTAATATCAACTTCTATAGGCTTGCTTGTGCAGTCCATAATATTCTAGAACTAAAGAAATGAACTACAGTATAATTCTAGAAATGGTACAGTATTTCTAGATCAGTAGTGTCTATGTGGGAAAAACGTCATCCGAGATAGTGTCTTTAAACGGGCTTAATGTTTGTTGCCTCTGAAACTGTATCTGTTCGGCCTATATCCGGTGATTGTCTATCTTTGTACTTTCTAAATGCAGCCCAAGAAGGCTCGACGTCAAACCTTATAATTAGAGGAATAGAGGTTTTAGGGGTAATATGATACACGAGAATCAAATCGAAGAAACGGCCAATTAGCTCGGAAGAGGCGTCGTTTTATTACGATAGTTTATACAAAACCGCATAAGAAAGTTACATGACATGAATGTATTATTTGATGGAGTATCCTTCCTTTGGCGGCACTGATGTATTGTAAGAAGGTACGACTTCTGATTTGCGATCAGCGAAGTTAAGCTGCATTGGGTGTGGTCAGTAACTGGATGGGTGACCGTCACCGAAGCCTTGTTATACTCTGTCGTATGAAAAGTGTTGCTTAGTTTCATTATGAGAATGTGTTATGTATGTAAATATACACGTAAATAATTAGTAAAATGAGAGGAACTGAATTCTGTGGTGGACTGGAATCCTACACATCAACAAGAACTCGCCTTAATTAACCACTTGCTTATAATACGAGAACAGGGGAAGGGTTCGACGTCAGTTTTTTTTTTTTTTTTTTTAATTCTTCGTATTATGAATTTTGAGTGTAGATTAACATCCATATATACAATATAGTCTCATAATGAAAGAAAAGAAGCCTTTTAAAAGCCGAGAGAGAGCATACAAGAGGGATTGAGTGGCGGTCACCTTTCCAGAGAACTGACCACACCCAAAGCTGCTTAACTTCGCTGATCTCAAAACGGCCGTTGCATGATCTTAAAACGCCGTTAGCGACGCAAAATGAAGGTTATTCTATCAAATAATATATTTATATCATGGAACTATCGTGTGCGGCTGCAAAGAAATTCCGATCGTAGAGGGGAAGGCCTTATACGATCAGTATTTCATTGCTTTTTGGTGTTGAGGGTAGAGACACATGACCACTCGGTTACGTCGCTCTACGAAGGAAAATGTCTTGGAACTCCTACAGTATCTAGAGGTTGACGCACCAACGCCAAATCAAATCGCCTTAAATTACAATTATATTACATCCTGCCAACATTTACTATTCTCAAAACACTTCTGCCACCAACACTTCTCTTCTCTTTATAAAATCACGCATGAAATCCACCTTGAATTATATTAATTGCATAAAAAACATTTCAACAACGATCACCATCTCGAGCAACTTGCCATCGTCTTGGCGATGCGATTTTGTTTTTCTTCTCTTCGTCTTGAATGACGACGTCTAAATAGTTTGCGATCGCTGCTGGAAGTCCTCTTGGCTTTTTATTTCAGTCAATTTGGACGACATGCTATATTATTTCCAATTTCAGTCTCACAGTGACCTCAATAAAAATGGCACGATTTATTTAGTCTCATGAAAACGTCCCTTTAGATGCCGTAGACTTCTAAATTGGGAGAGTGAAGAGGCAGGAGGGTGGACGCCCTCAGTATGATGTTACACCAAAATGTCGAAACAAAACGAAGACTGTTCTCAGTATATCGTTTGTAGGACTACTTGCTTTAATATATTTTTATTAGGTTTGTTTTTGTTTTATTGAATAGATGATGACACCAGATTCCTTTGTACTACAATAATCTTTCGGCAGTTACATAAAATCGTGCGCGCTAATAAGTTTTGATTTCTTATCTCCTGTTTCCTTGTATGCAAATGACAGTAACTTTATGTAAGTAAATAGAAATAAGGGGCCTTAAAATGGTGAACTCTTGTCGAAAACAAAAGGGCGTCATTTAGTACAACTTGGTAATTTCTGATTTTGCAGAAAACATTCATTCATTTTCGTAGTCACAAAGAAACAATCTTACTTTGTACAAGTACTACTGGCAATAGGGCTGTGTCGGCAAACCTTCAGTACGCGAGAGAATATTGAAACGTCATTAGAAAACAATGTTAAAAGCATATATATATATATATAAAGAGACAGAGATAATAAACTTATATTGAAATGAAAAGCAAAGACCGAAATGCAGCAGCGATCACGAACCATCTTTGTTTAAATGGGATGTATTCAAGACGAAGAGAAGAAAAACAAAATCGCATCGCCGCGACGATGGCAAGGTGCTCGAGATGGTGATCGTTGTTGAAATGTTTTCTATGCAATTAATATAATTCAAGGTGGATTTCATGCGCGATTTTATAAAGAGAAGACATTTGTTGGTGGCAGAAATGTTTTGCGAATAGTAAATTTTGGCAGGAAGTAATATAATTGTAATTTAAGGCGATTTGATTTGGCGTTGGTTCGTCAACCTCTAGATACAGTAGGAGTTCCAAGACAGATTCCTTCGTAGAGTGGCATAGCCGAGTGGTCATATCACTCTACACCCAAGTACCCAAAATAAATAAATACTGGTCGTATAAGGCATATCCCTATACGATCGGAATTTTTTCACAGCCGCACAAGAAAGCTACATAATATGTATATATTATTTGATAGAATAACCTTCATTTTGCGTCGCTAACGGCGTTTTAAGAAGACGCGACTTGGGTTTTTGCGATCAGTGAAGTTAAGCAGCTTTGGGTGTGGTCAGTACTTGGAAAGGTGACCGCCACTGGATCCGTGTCTTACGCTCGCTCTCGATTTTCAAATGCCTTCTTTTGTTTGATTATGAAAAGCTTTTGCATATATATGTCTATATATGTATGTATATATATATATATATATACATATATATATATATATATATAGATATATATATATATATATATATATATATATATATATATATATATATATATATATATATATATATATATATATATATATATATATATATATATATATATATATATATATATATATATATATATATATATATATATATATATATGGAAGGGAAACGTCTTGTGGTGATTTTGCAAAGCTTTATTAAGCGACATAACGGGGTCCAGCCCCATCATCACAGCTGCAAAAAGACTAACACGCATAAAACATATAATAAAAAGATTCATCCTAAAAGCCAAAATAGTTATAATAAAATAAAAAAAAGAAACACAAAATGGTAAGAGAATGACCATTTCAAGTGAAGGGAAGAAGACGAGGGACTCGAAGAAGCAGCAGCGAAAGGTCCCAGAACTCGTATGGTTATGCCAGCTAGAGAGGGGTTGCGGTGGTTTCGTTGTTAATTTTGGAACTATTGCTTTTATGAAAAGCAATTCGAAGACTGCAATCTGTTGGGGAAACAGCCCTGTAATGATTTTAAAACGTTTATAATTTGTATTAAATTTGCTGTTCGATAACTTACCTTAAGAAGCCTACAGGAGGCCCGACATAATTTTATATTCTTTGTTAAATTTGCTGTTCGATAACTCACCTTAAGAAGCCTACAGGATGCCCCCGACATAATTGCCCAAACTACATTTGGGACACGAAAGTAAATAGGCCGCATTGGATGTCACAAGAGGCTTATATTTCCATTATTCCTGAATAAGGACCGAATAGTTAATGGGTTTCTTAAGATTATTTCGCATTTTATGGCCGGACAATGTTCACATCTTGAACGTTAAACTTGTGTATGCAAATTTTTTATTAGCTTTATTTGATGGAGAAAAACATAATATCTTTTTACTAACAAGTACTGAATTTCTTTACCATCATATGCGATTAATGTCAGGACCAGTATAGAAAAATATATTGTAAGAAATCGCGTATTACTTGAATTACATTCTTTGCGAAATACGTGTCATAAATTCATGATGAAGTTGTTCCTACGAAAAATTCTCGAGAACGAGATCGAAGATGGAACCATTCATTAAAATGAAAACAAAACAAAACAAAAATATTAAACCAAATAGTTTTACAAACCAAGGCTTTGTATAAGTATTCATCGAGCCCACACTATGGACTTTTAGTATCAACTTCTATAGGCTTGCTTGTGCAGTCCATAATATTCTAGAACTAAAGAAATGAACTACAGTATAATTCTAGAAATGGTACAGTATTTCTGGATCAGTATAGTCTATGTGGGAAAAATGGCAACCGTGATAGTGTCTTTAAACGGGCTTAAAGTTTGTTGCCTCTGAAACTGTATCTGTTCGACCTATACCCGATGGTTGTCTATCTTTGTACTTCCTAAATGCAGCCCAAGAAGGCTCGACGTCAAACCTTATAATTAGAGGAATAGAGGTTTTAGGGGTAATATGATACACGAGAATCAAATCGAAGAAACGGTAATTAACTCGGAAGAGGCGTCGTTTTATTACGATAGTTTATACAAAAGTTACGTGATATGAATGTATTATTTGATGGAGTATCCTTCCTTTGGTGGCACTAATGTGTTGTAAGAAGGTACGACATCTGTTTTGCGATCAGCGAAGTTAAGCTGCATTGGGTGTGGTCAGTAACTGGATGGGTGACCGTCACCGAAGCCTTGTTATACTCTGTCGTATGAAAGGTGTTGCTTAGTTTCATTATGAGAATGTGTTATGTATGTGAATATACACGTAAATAATTAGTAAAATGAGAGGAACTGAATTCTGTGGTGGACAGGAATCCTGCATATTAACAAGAACTCGCCTTTACCACTTGCTTATAATATGAGAACAGGTGAAGGGTTCGACGTCACCACCGACGTCAGTTTTTTTTTTTAATTCTTCGTTTTATAAAGTTTTTCGTGTAGATTTACATCCATATATACAATATAGTCTCATAATGAAAGAAAAGAAACCTTTTAAAAGCCGAGAGAGAGCATACAAGAGGGATTGAGTGGCGGTCACCTTTCCAAGTACTGACCACACCCAAAGCAGCTTAACTTCACTGATCGAAAAACCCGAGTCGCGTCTTTTTAAAACGCCGTTAGCGACGCAAAATGAAGGTTATTCTATCAAATAATATATTTATATCATGGAACTATCGTGTGCGGCTGCAAAGAAATTCCGATCGTATAGGGGAAGGCCTTATACGATCAGTATTTCATTGCTTTTTGGTGTTGAGGGTAGAGAGACATGACCACTCGGCTATGTCGCTCTACGAAGGAATCTGTCTTGGAACTCCTACAGTATCTAGAGGTTGACGAACCAACGCCAAATCAAATCGCCTTAAATTACAATTATATTACTTCCAGCCAAAATCTACTATTCCCAAATCAATTCTGCCACCAACACATCTCTTCTCTTTATAAAATCACGCACGAAATCCACCTTGAATTATATTAATTGCATAGAAAACATTTCAACAACGATCACCATCTCGAGCAACTTGCCATCGTCTTGGTGATGCGATTTTGTTTTTCTTCTCTTCGTCTTGAATGACGACGTCTAAATAGTTTGCGATCGCTGCTGGAAGCCCTCTTGGCTTTTTATTTCAGTCAATTTGGACGACATGCTACATTATTTCCAGTTTCAGTCTGACAGTGGCCTCAATAAAAATGGCACGATTTATTTAGTCTCATGAAAACGTCCATTTAGATGCCGTAGATTTCTAAATTGGGAGAGTGAAGAGGCAGGAGGGTGGTCGCCCTCAGTATGGTTACATCAAAATGTCGAAATAAAACGAAGACTGTTCTCAGTATATAGTTTGTAGGACTATTTGCTTTAATATATTTTTGTTAGGTTTGTTTTTGTTTTTTTGAATAGATGATGACACCAGATTCCTTTCTACTACAATAATCTTTCGGCAGTTACATAAAATCTTGCGCGCTAATAAGTTTTGATTCCTTGTATGCAAATGACAGTAACTTTATGTAAGTAAATAGAAATAAGGGGCCCTAAAATGGTGAACTCTTGTCGAAAACAAAAGGGCGTCATTTAGTACAACTTGGTAATTTCTGATTTTGCAGAAAACATTCATTCATTTTCGTAGTCACAAAGAAACAATCTTACTTTGTACAAGTACTACTGGCAATAGGGCTGTGTCGGCAAACCTTCAGTACGCGAGAGAATATTGAAACGTCATTAGAAAACAATGTTAAAAGCATATATATATATATATATATATAAAGAGACAGAGATAATAAACTTATATTGTAATGAAACGCAAAAGACGAAATGCAGCAGCGATCACGAACCATCTTTGTTTCCATTGGACGTCGTCATCCAAGACGAAGAGAAGAAAAACAAAATCGCATCGCCAAGACGATGGCAAGGTGCTTGAGATGGTGATCGCTGTTGAAATGTTTTCTATTCAATTAATATAATTCAAGGTGGATTTCGTGCGTCATTTTATAAAGAGAAGAGATGTGTTGGTGGCAGAAGTGTTTTGGGAACAGTAAATGTTGGCAGGATGTAATATAACTGTAATTTAAGGCGATTTGATTTGGCGTTGGTGCGTCAACCTCTAGATACTGTAGGAGTTCCAAGACATATTCCTTCGTAGAGCGACGTAACCGAGTGGTCATGTGTCTCTACCCTCAACACCAAAAAGCAATGAAATACTGATCGTATAAGGCCTTCCCCTATACGATCGGAATTTCTTTGCAGCCGCACACGAAAGTTCCATGATATAAATATATTATTTGATAGAATAACCTTCATTTTGCGTCGCTAACGGCGTTTTAAGATCATGCAACGGCCGTTTTGAGATCAGCGAAGTTAAGCAGCTTTGGGTGTGGTCAGTTCTCTGGAAAGGTGACCGCCACTCAATCCCTCTTGTATACTCTCTCTCGGCTTTTAAAAGGCTTCTTTTCTTTCATTATGAGACTATATTGTATATATGGATGTCAATCTACACTCAAAATTCATAAAACGAAGAATTACAAAAAAAAAAAAAACAAAACTGACGTCGAACCCTTCCCCTGTTCTCGTATTATAAGCAAGTGGCTAATTAAGGCGATTTCTTGTTGATGTGTAGGATTGCAGTCCACCACAGAATTCAGTTCCTATCATTTTACTAATTATTTACGTGTATATTTACATACATAACACATTCTCATAATGAAACTAAGCAACACTTTTCATACGACAGAGTATAACAAGGCTTCGGTGACGGTCACCCATCTAGTTACTGACCACACCCAATGCAGCTTAACTTCGCTGATCGCAAATCAGAAGTCGTACCTTCTTACAACACATCAGTGCCGCGAAAGGAAGGATACTCCATCAAAAAATACATTCATGTCATGTAACTTTCTTATGCGGTTTTGTATAAACTATCGTAATAAAACGACGCCTCTTCCGAGCTAATTGGCCGTTTCTTCGATTTGATTCTCGTGTATCATATTACCCCTAAAACCTCTATTCCTCTAATTATAAGGTTTGACGTCGAGCCTTCTTGGGCTGCATTTAGAAAGTACAAAGATAGACAATCACCGGATATAGGCCGAACAGATACAGTTTCAGAGGCAACAAACATTAAGCCCGTTTAAAGACACTATCTCAGATGACGGTTTTCCCACATAGACTATACTGATCTAGAAATACTGTACCATTTCTAGAATTATACTGTAGTTCATTTCTTTAGTTCTAGAATATTATGGACTGCACAAGCAAGCCTATAGAAGTTGATATTAAAAGTCCATAGTGTGGGCTCGATGAATACTTATACAAAGCCTTGGTTTGTAAAACTATTTGGTTTAATATTTTTGTTTTGTTTTGTTTTCATTTTAATGAATGGTTCCATCTTCGATCTGGTTCTCGAGAATTTTTCGTAGGAACAACTTCATCATGAATTTATGACACGTATTTCGCAAAGAATGTAATTCAAGTGATACGCGATTTCTTACAATATATTTTTCTATACTGGTCCTGACATTAATCGCATATGATGGTAAAGAAATTCAGTACTTGTTAGTCCAAAGATATTATGTTTTTCTCCATCAAATAAAGCTAATAAAAAATTTGCATACACAAGTTTAACGTTCAAGATGTGAACATTGTCCGGCCATAAAATGCGAAATAATCTTAAGAAACCCATTAACTATTCGGTCCTTATTCAGGAATAATGGAAATATAAGCCTCTTGTGACATCAATGCGGCCTATTTACTTTCGTGTCCCAAATGTAGTTTGGGCAATTATATCAGGGCATCCGTAGGCTTCTTAAGGTGAGTTATCGAACAGCAAATTTAACAAAGAATATAAAATTATGTCGGGCCTCCCGTAGGCTTCTTAAGGTAAGTTATCGAACAGCAAATTTAATACAAATTATAAACGTTTTAAAATCATTACAGGGCTGTTTCCCCCCCAACAGATTGCGGTCTTCAATTGCTTTTCATAAAAGCAATAGTTCCAAAATTAACAACGAAACCACCGCCAACCCCTCTCTAGCTGGCATAACCATACGAGTTCTTGGGACCTTTCGCTGCTGCTTCTTTGAGTCCCTCGTCTTCTTCCCTTCACTTGAAATGGTCATTCTCTTACCACTTTGTGTTTCTTTTTTTATTTTATTATAACTATTTTGGCTTTTAGGATGAATCTTTTTTTATATGTTTTTGCGTGTTAGTCTTTTTGCAGCTGTGATGATGGGGCTGGACCCCATTATGTCGCTTAATAAAGCTTTGCAAAATCACCACAAGACGTTTCCCTTCCATATATATATATATATATATATATATATATATATATATATATATATATATATATATATATATATATATATATATATATATATATATATATATATATATATATATATATATATATATATATATATATATATATATACATACATATATAGACATATACATGCAAAGCTTTCATAATCAAACAAAAGAAGGCATTTGAAAATCGAGCAGCGTAAGACACGGATCCAGTGGCGGTCACCTTTCCAAGTACTGACCACACCCAAAGCTGCTTAACTTCACTGATCGCAAAACCCAAGTCGCGTCTTCTTAAAACGCCGTTAGCGACGCAAAATGAAGATTTATTCTATCAAATAATATATACATATTATGTAGCTTTCTTGTGCGGCTGTGAAAAATTCCGATCGTATAGGGATATGCCTTATACGACCAGTATTTATTTATTTTGGGTACTTGGGTGTAGAGTGATATGACCACTCGGCTATGCCACTCTACGAAGGAATCTGTCTTGGAACTCCTACTGTATCTAGAGGTTGACGAACCAACGCCAAATCAAATCGCCTTAAATTACAATTATATTACTTCCTGCCGAAATTTACTATTCGCAAAAGAAACATTTCTGCCACCAACAAATGTCTTCTCTTTATAAAATCGCGCATGAAATCCACCTTGAATTATATTAATTGCATAGAAAACATTTCAACAACGATCACCATCCCGAGCACCTTGCCATCGTCGCGGCGATGCGATTTTGTTTTTCTTCTCTTCGTCTTGGATACATCCCATTTAAACAAAGATGGTTCGTGATCGCTGCTGCATTTCGTCTTTTGCTTTTTCATTTCAATATAAGTTTATTATCTCTGTCTCTTTATATATATATATATATATGTATATATATATATATATATATATATATATATATATATATATATATATATATATATATATATATATATGCTTTAACATTGTTTTCTAATGACGTTTTCAATATTCTCTCGCGTACTGAAGGTTTGCCGACACAGCCCTGTTGCCTGTAGTACTTGTACAAAGTAAGATTGTTTCTTTGTGACTACGAAAATGAATGAATGTTTTCTGCAAGATCAGAAATTACCAAGTTGTACTAAATGACGCCCTTTGTTTTCGACAAGAGTTCACCATTTTAAGGCCCCTTATTTCTATTTACTTACATAAAGTTACTGTCATTTGCATACAAGGAAACAAGAGATAAGAAATCAAAACTTATTAGCGCGCACGATTTTATGTAACTGCCGAAAGATTATTGTAGTACAAAGGAATCTGGTGTCATCATCTATTCAATAAAACAAAAACAAACCTAATACAAATATATTAAAGCAAGTAGTCCTACAAACTATATACTGAGAACAGTCTTCGTTTTGTTTCGACATTTTGGTGTAACATCATACTGAGGGCGACCACCCTCCTGCCTCTTCACTCTCCCAATTTAGAAGTCTACGGCATCTAAAGGGACGTTTTCATGAGACTAAATATATCGTGCCATTTTTATTGAGGTCACTGTTTGACTGAAATTGGAAATAATATAGCATGACGTCCAAATTGACCGAAATGAAAAGCAAGGAGGACTTGCAGAAGCGATCGCAAGCTGCCATCTTCGTTTCCATTGGATGTCGTCATTCAAGACGAAGAGAAGAAAAACAAAATCGCATCGCCAAGACGATGGCAAGTTGCTCGAGATGGTGATCGTTGTTGAATTGTTTTCTATGCAATAAATATAATTCAAGGTGGATTTCATGCGTGATTTTATAAAGAAAAGAGAAGTGTTGGTGGCAGAAGTGTTTTGGGAATAGTAAATGTTGGCAGGATGTAATATAATTGTAATTTAAGGCGATTTGATTTGGCGTTGGTGCGTCAACCTCTAGATACTGTAGGAGTTCCAAGACAGATTCCTTCGTAGAGCGACGTAACCGAGTGGTCATGTGTCTCTACCCTCAACACCAAAAAGCAATGAAATACTGATCGTATAAGGCATATCCCTATACGATCGGAATTTCTTTGCAGCCGCACACGAAAGTTCCATGATATAAATATATTATTTGATAGAATAACCTTCATTTTGCGTCGCTATCGGCGTTTTAAGATCATGCAACGGCCGTCTTGAGATCAGCGAAGTTAAGCAGCTTTGGGTGTGGTCAGTTCTCTGGAAAGGTGACCGCCACTCAATCCCTCTTGTATGCTCTCTCTCGGCTTTTAAAAGGTTTCTTTTCTTTCATTATGAGACTATATTGTATATATGGATGTAAATCTACACTCAAAATTCATAAAACGAAGAATTACAAAAAAAAAAAAAAAAAAAAAAAAACTGACGTCGAACCCTTCCCCTGTTCTCGTATTATAAGCAAGTGGTTAATTAAGGCGAGTTCTTGTTGATGTGTAGGATTCCAGTCCACCACAGAATTCAGTTCCTATCATTTTACTAATTATTTACGTGTATATTCACATACATAACACATTCTCATAATGAAACTAAGCAACACTTTTCATACGACACAGTATAACAAGGCTTCGGTGACGGTCACCCATCCAGTTACTGACCACACCCAATGCAGCTTAACTTCGCTGATCGCAAGACAGATGTCGTACCTTCTTACAACACATTAGTGCCGCGAAAGGAAGGATACTCCATCAAATAATACATTCATGTCATGTAACTTTCTTATGCGGTTTTGTATAAACTATCGAAATAAAACGACGCCTCTTCCGAGCTAATTGCCCGTTTCTTCGATTTGATTCTCGTGTTATCATATTACCCCTAAAACCTCTATTCCTCTAATTATAAGGTTTGACGTCGAGCCTTCTTGGGCTGCATTTAGAAAGTACAAAGATAGACAGTCATCGGGTATAGGCCGAACAGATACAGCGTGAGAGGTAACAAACATTCAGCCCGTTTAAAGACACTATCTGGCTTGACATTTTTCCCACATAGACTCCACTGATCTAGAAATACTGTACCATTTCTAGAATTATAATTAATTACCTTAGTTCTAGAATATTATGGACTGCACAAGCAAGTCTATAGAAGTTGAGACAAGTAAAGTCCATAGTGTGGGCTCGATGAATAGTTATACAAAGCCTTGGTTTGTAAAACTATTTGGTTTAATATTTTTGTTTTGTTTTGTTTTCATTTTAATGAATGGTTCCAGCTTCGATCCCGTTCTCGAGAATTTTTCGTAGGAACAATTTCATCATGAATTTATGACACGTATTTCGCAAAGAAAAGGTAATGTAAGTGATACTCGCTTTCTTAGAATATATTTTTCTATACTGGTCCTGACAGTAATCGCATATGAGGGTAAAGAAATTCAGTACTTGTTAGTCCAAATATATAATGTTTTTCTCCGTCAAAGAAAGCTAATAAAAAATTTGCATACTCTTCCATGGGGAAGGCCTTATACGATCAGTATTTCATTGGTTTATGGGCGTGTGTGTAGAGAGATATGACCACTCGGTTATGCCGCTCTACGAAGGAATATGTCTTGGAACTCTTACAGTATCTAGAGGTTGACGAACCAACGAAGGGTTTCTTGGCAGGAATATGAAATAATATCTTGGCCTCCACTATTTTAGATAAATCTATTATATTTCTCTTTCTCTCTGTTGCCATATCCAGCCATACACGGTTGTTCTATTGACGCCAAGCTGCCGAGCAATATCTCCGATAGAAACATTAGTCTCGTGCAAACTAGTGATCGATGACCTGCGGGATAATAATGTGGCGTCACACGATAACATATTATGACGTTCTGAGATTTTTTCTTTTTTGCATTTCTTCTGACAACGATTATGGTAGAAAGATTTCTTTCTTTATTTAAACAATTTCGCTGATGATTATTTAATATTATTTTATTGGTAGATATGCTTTTATTTGGATTCGGAATATAGTTTCTTCTTTGGCTCCGTTGCCCGATCATCTGACATGGACTTTTTCAAAATGTTTCGTCTTTTTTGAAATATGAATTTTTCACTCGCCATTCTATTATATATTGTTCATAACCGTATGATTTATAACCAAAATTGAGGAAGAAAAGCACATTTCACTGTATATATCAAACGAATAAATTAGTTAGGTGAACGAAAACTTCTGGAACATATTGCAATACATTTTTGAGTGAGTGTACCACCTTTGCGAAAAACATTTTAGTAACTGCTATTCTCACCAGATTGAATCAGAATCTGAGCGTACATAGTTTATTTCGTCCTAATATCAAGGTTTTTATTAGAAAACGTTACCCAGAATTACCCTGAAAACGACAGATTAATAGCTCTATGCAATAATTATATTTACCAAACGTTCTTAACAGTTGCCATCAGAGCGATATTCATTCCACTGGTAAAATGTCTGACTTCGACTGATACACAAATGCGCTCGTTTGAGCTAAATGATTATCCCTGTTCGTTTAAGAAGCAAAATGAATAAGACCTCGCACTCGACCTCGTTCGAAACTATTTTTGAGCGCACCTTAAAATGTCGTTTCTTGCTACAATTCTCGGTAAGGACTGTAATACAGAGCAGTTATATACCTTTATGTGGAAGGCGGGCCGCACTTTCCAGAGATGTAACCGAGTACCGGGACCTTTCCCTCAAAAAAGCGGGACGCCATGTCTTAAAAACTAACCACAGAATTTTCTTGAAAATAATCTCATTAGTTTCCCACATCCAAATTACTGTTGTCATATTAAAGTAACCTAACCTAACCTGACCTGACCTAGGGGCATGGCAAAAAAACACGGGGCTCCTCAACAAAATTTAGATTATGCATATAGAGTATATGTAAGTATTGATACGTTCGAAAAAAATATGATGATATAAATACATATTTTTAGATATTTTTATATGGAATTCTTTTTGAACTTATTTATTATTAGTTTTATATTTAAGTTTATCACGGAGTTAATAACCTAGATGTTGTGAACCCAGTTTTAATAGACACAATCAATCAATCAATCAATCAATCACACAAACAAACAAACGAACATACAGTATGTTACGCCGGTGTATGTGATTGCGGTTTTAATACCTGTGCATTATTTGTATAAATGTGGTCTGAGATTTCTGGGGACAGTGAGTTGATATAATATGATTTAACTATAATTCTGATAGCTAAGTCCTGCTAAGGTTCAAAAGTATGATAAGACAAGGTACCACTGAGTAATTATTAATACAAATATTAATAATTTAAAAAGCCTTCAAAATCATATTATTCAAGCGAGGGATAAAAGCCAAGAGCGAATGCCCGTAAGAGTAAAAAAAAAAAAAAGTATCCTTGGAATTTTCAAGTCATATACTTCTTTTGCGAATGAACTGCACCTTATTCCACATTTCCCATTCAAAAAGGGAGAAAAAAAAAGTACGTCTTTCGAGGCGGGAATCTCTTATTTCGAGAAAATTGCTTCTTCTTCTTCTTCTTCTTCTTCTTCTTCTTCTTCTTCTTCTTCTTCTTCTTCTTCTTCCCGGCGAAGGCTCCCTTCCTCGGCATCAAAACACGTTCATTTCCCAAGGGGCCTCGGCTTCTATGGCTCTCGGCTTAAATTTAGCCATGGAATGAAAAGATCTGATCTCCTGGGAAGTGGTCGTGGCATTCTGAACGCCCTCTACGCTGAAACATTCATCACTCACCTGGTGTTGGAAAAATTGAGTTAACTCTTCATCAAAACCAATTTCCTCGCTTCTGCGCAAATGATTAAACTTTCTGCAAAGCATATCTTTTTCAGCCAACTTTATATTTTCAGCCTAGATATTGCTTTGACAGCGTTCCTTAAGATTTTAGGCTTCTTGATTTCGGATGCATTCCAAGACTCGTGTAGGAAGATGCAATTTCTTTACGCTTAAATCACTGGCTTCATTCTTGAGTGATTAAAGCAAAATCTGGTTCCTCAATCCAGCAACTCAACCTTGGCCTTGTTGAAAACCCAATTTCTGAAAAAATTACGATTATCTTACAAACTGGAACAATTCCTTAGGCTTGCTTAGGAAACAATGCATCATGCGTGGCACGTTTCAGCTAAACATTGAGAGGTACGGCTGGATTATTTGAAAATATTTTGCTTTTGGAGCAAAGTATAAGAACGACTCATATAAAAGCTACTGATATACTTTGTTTCCAGGAGAGTTATATGTCGTGCCTGTTATGAGATCAAGAGTAACTGCTCATGTATTTAGTTAAAAAATGAGATGTGATGACTCGGTCTTATATTCTACAGAACATATTTTTGACTGTCGTTTTCCAATTTTCTGCTTTATTTCAGATTTTCAATTTTATGCGAGAGAGAAGGGCGTTTAACAGACAGCTTCTCTTTCAACAATAACTATGCATCTTGAAGATCCTGCAGAATGTATATAGATATAAATGAGATTTACCACTGACTTGAGAAGGCATAAGTCTAGAGTTCTTACTACCCGGCTTCTCTCTCAGAACAGAGACATTTAAGGAAACATTTTCTTCCTTTGCCAAAATCAAGCATAGGTAAAACTGTGGACTTGACACAAACGTTGTACCGGCAAGTCTTCGTTATTACATTTTCTGAAGCCAGAAAGAAATGTATTTTGATTGTACGTGGAAATCTTCTCCAGTTGATCAGCAACAGCAACGTGGTTTGAACCAGATAGTCCGCCATGCCCCAATACACGAATCATTTACTATCGTAGGAGCACTTTCCCTAGAACAATTTTATATACAGAAATATTTAATTTCATTGGGTATTATGTTGAGTAAATTATCCAGATATCGGTTACGCTTCTATCATAAGAAACCAGAAGAATAAACAAAACATGTAAGTATGCCTGAACAGTCAATTGATAACATCTGAAGTAATGGGTGATTTTGGGGTAAAAAAAAATCTCTCAATTTGGTAGCAAAAATTTGTTCCTTCTCAGTGGCAATAATCTGTTACTCGTTTTTTTTGGCACATCTTACTTTTCTACATTTCTCACCCATTCATCCCTTCGTGCTCCAAGTACAGGGTGAAAGTATTTTCTCCTAACAGCTTTTCCTCTTTCTCCTCTTGCACCGACATCAGACGTTGAGGTTCCTCATCACTACTGCCAGTAATAACATTGCAACATCTGCAAACATCTGCCACTCCACAAAGCATTCAAAATCCTACTTCTTATCAGACAGCTTTGTGTTTCCACCTCCTGTTTTCCCTGATTTACCTCGCTACTAAAATACATAAGAATGTTAAACAGGCAGGAGGAAATGTTATAGGATTCACTTTTATCATAAAACCTCCTAACTGCTCTCAGCACCTTCCCATTGCTTCTTTATCTGAATTCCATCACAGCCTTTCTTAGGGTAAGTGTGCGTGGATGCGCATATTTAAGCGCGTCTGCTGCAGTAACAATATATGTCATTTTCCATAAGGAATTTGCCTCTAAAGCGGAATGTAAAGTAAATTAACAAACAGATCAGTAACCACGTTTATCAGTAAACAGCAAACAAAATCCACCCTTCTAAACTTGCAGTACCATCTTTAAAAAAAATATGAAAAAGAAAAGTAAAGTTGGTCACTCCAGAACGCAAGAAATGAGAGCTGCAAATATGATCAGAGACAAAACGAAACTCTCTCCCCGGTCTAGCAAAGAAAAACATGACATCGCACCTATTCCAGGCCGCCTCTTGCAAACTCTCCCGTCTAATCCCCTAACGCTAATGGCTGTCGGTGTCAATTTGTTTCTCCATCATCGGCAGCTCAACGCCTTTACAAGGGATTTCGGGACGTGTACATTTTGGAAATTTCAAGTCCTTTGCCACCATAACTAAAACAAGCCCCGGCATCCGATGGAAATCCTTGCATGGGAGGAACGATCGCTTTTTCTGAAATCTCGGGGAATTTGGCAGAGCAATTATCCTCTTAAGAGCCATTAGGAAGCCCATCAGCCCTCCACAACACACAATTACCACGAAGGCGCAGAGATTCAATTCTGGCAAGTCTCCATTCAAGCTGCACAGGGGGAAGAATTTAAGACCAATTCAGTATTGTAAACAAAACAATTAAACACTTACAGATGCCAGGGAGGGGGGGGGGGGGTTTCTCTTCATGGAATAATAGATCTCCATGGTAAGTGGTTGACGAGAATGGCATAATAATGGCCAGGTATTTGGTTGTCTGGTCTGCTGTTATGTTTAAACCAAGGTTGTCGATTGTCTGTGAGAGGCCGTGGCATCATAAACTTTTTTTTTTTTTTTACATCTCTGGTTTGTTCGCAGAGAACATTTCGGCCGGATAGAAGAAAACGTTAGTTTCTTTCCAGTGCAGATTACAGTCTAGTATATTCACTTTCTTTCCTTTTAACGGACGTGTTCAAAATATTCAGAGTAAAGAAATGAAACTGCGTAACAAATATGACCTGCTTTTCAAAAGATTAGCCTTGTCGTCCAACGATTCGAAAACTGCTCCCAGTCCAAGCAGTAGAGCTTGCAGTCTGGATGAAATATATAATTACAATTTTTTCTAAAACTTTCTGCAAAATGAAATATGAACAAGCCATCCAGTGAATGGTTAGAATTACTGATGCGAAGAAAGATAACCGTTAGATAGAGCGCATCATTCTCGCCTAACTGGAACAGATTTCCCCGAAAGCTTTCGGGAAACACCAGCCCCCTCAGCGCTAAGCGACAAGCAACAAAACCTTTGCAACTTAGTCCTGGAACTGAACAATCTCGTTATTATCGAAGGTATGAGGGAAAAAAAGAGAGAAAGTTGTGTATTCCTGGAAAAAGAAAGGTGTAAGAATACATGCATCTACCGAGACATGTTGCACTAAGTTATTACAGGCTTACATATATGACAAGCCCATCCCAATAATATTAAGCGCCTGGATAGAAATAAGGCTAGCCCATCCCAATAAGATTAAGTGCCTGGATAGAAATAAAAGTGAAAAACATTCATAATAGCGTAAAAAGCAAATTCCACAAGATGCACCTATTAAAGAATGTAATCCTACATTTGAACTAATTTTTCTAATCACGTGAAAGGACTTACATAAAAACTGACGCAGAAAATTGTTTGTTTCTGAAACTTGCACATATTTACATTTATATATCTCGTATTCTTCCTTCCTTCACTTTCTGCTAGAAACTCTACGTATAAAGCAAATTAATTTTAAGTAAAATGTGAAAAACATTAAGCCAAATCTTCTATCTTTCTCTTCCCGTCCTCGTAGTTCAGCGTTAAAGCGACTAGTTCACAGTTGCACAAATTGCGTTCAATTCTGGAGGCCTATGCAATTAATTATGTACCTAGCTGTTTGTCGACTGGTGTGGGTTGCAACTAGTACGTGCCTTTATATTACCATCTCTTCTCCTATTTTATTCGTAACTGGCCTTTTTCTTCCAGTGATACAAGTGCATACTCG